>NC_088865.1:8780192-8896278 GCF_032884065.1 Artemia franciscana
TTTTAGTTTTTTTTTTCAGTTTTTATTATTGAAGATAGTTTTTAATTCTTTTAAGTTTTTTTTAGTTAGTTTCTTTCATATCTTGACGTCATACTTAGTGACAGGACAGACGGACACTACATTTTTAGATATATACTAGCTGTTGGTGTGGTGCTTTGCGCCCCCCCCATCCCCCCCCCCGTGCGCGTAAGTCGTTACGCGCTATATTAGTTACGTGCCATTGTAGTTGTGTCTCTGTGTCCCAACTGTGAATATAGATAGATATTGTATCCCTGTGCCCCACCTGTGAATATAGATAGATATATATATGTTTTTAACTACGTAAAACTTGCGAATATACAACATTCTTCGCTGTCCCATTGTCTGTGCATATAAATAGATTGTCAGGTTTACCGACTCTTGAACATGCAATATATAATTGTCCATGGGAAAAAACAATCCGTATTCAGATCTATACCTCATTATTCTAATGATTGCCCTTGAGCTTTGTTGATGGTGATTGCTATTCGAATATTCCCTGTGTCCCGGTCGTCATTTATATATCCCCCCCTGTACCCCCCGGTGTCCGCGTTGTAGTTGTGTCCCTGTGTCCCGGTCGTCATTTATATTCCCTGTGTCCCGGTCGTTATTTGTGTCCCAGTCTGTAATTTCTCTTTGAGTGTCCCGGTCGTCATTTGTGTCCCGTAATTCTGTAATTTCGTCAGTCGACAAACATGACGCCAGTCGACAAACAACTTAATGACGACATACAGCTCAATCCTTATAATGACGTCAGTCGACAAATATGACGTCATTGGACACACAAACATGACGTCAGTCGACAGACACACAAACAAACAACTTATTTATATATATAATATATATATAGATAGATATGTTTTTAACTACGTAAAACTTGCGAATATACAACATTCTTCGTTTTCCCATTGTCTGTGCATATAAATAGATTGTCAGGTTTACCGACTCTTGAACATGCAATTATATAATTGTCCATGGGAAAAACAACCCATATTCAGATCTATACCGCATTTTTCTAATGATTGCCCTTGAGCTTTGTTGATGGTGACTGCTAATCGAACATTCCCTGTGTCCCCGTCGTCATTTATATATCCCCCCTTTGCCCCCAGTGTCCCCGTTGTAGTTGTCCCTGTGTCCCGGTAGTCATTTTATATTCACTGTGTCCCGATCGTCATTTGTGTCCCGGTGTCCCAGTCTGTAATTTTTCTTTGAGTGTCCCGGTCGTCATTTGCATTCCCTGTGTCCCCGGTCGTCATTTTTGTCCCGGTGTCCCGGTCTGTAGCGTCATCTTATAATGACGTCATATACAAAGCCTTATGTACTTTATAATTACGTCATATGCAAACCCACAAACACACAAACATCCATACATACAACTTATTTTAATATGTATAGATATAATTTTTTTAGTTTTTTCTTTTTTAGTTTTCTTAGTTTTTCTTCTTTTTTAGTTTTTTCTTTTTTTTTAGTTTCTTCTTTTTTAGTTTTTTCTTCTTTTTTCAGTTTTTTCTTTTTAGTTATTCTTTTTAGTTTTTTCTTTTTTTAGTTTTTTCCTTTTTTAGTTTTTTCTTTTTTTGTTTTTTTTAGTTTTTATCTTTTTTTAGTTTTTTTTATATTTTTGTTTTTTATTTTTTAGTTTTTTTCTTTTTTTTAGTTTTTTTAGTTTTTTTTCTTAGTTTTTTTACCATTTTTTTCTTTTTTAGTTTTCATTTTCTTCTTTATTTTTTAGACGTCATATGCAAACCCTCAAACACACAAAAAAAACAAAGATGCTTTTTTTTTCTTTTATAGTTTTTTTCTATTTTTTAGTTTTGTACCTTTTTTTTCTTTTTTAGTTTTTTTCTTCTTCTTTATTTTTCAGACGTCATATGCGGACAAACAAACTCACATATGTGGACATCCGCAAAACATAGATAGTTTTTTTAGTTTTTTTTTTTTTTGTTTTTTTTTCTTTAAAATTTGTTTTATAGTTTTTTACCTTTTTTTTGTTTTTTTTTTTTTTGTTCTTTTTGTAAGTTTTCTTTTTCTTCTTTATTTTTAATTTTTTCTTTTCTTAGTTGTTTTCTTTTTTTTTTGTTTTTCTTTTTAGTTTTTATATTTTTTTTTTTTAGTTTTTTGATTTTTTTCGTTTTTCTTTTTCTTTTTTTAGTTTTTTTTTTCTTTTTTAGTTTTTTTTTATATTTTCTTTTATTCCTTTTTGGTTTCTTCTTTTTTTTACTCTTTTGTGTTTTAGTTTTTTTCTTTTTCTTTTTTAGGTCTCTTCTTTTTTTAATTTGTATTCTTTTTAGTTTTTATCTTTTTTTTCCTTTTAGGTTTTTTCTTCTTTTTTTAGTTTTCTTTTTATGGCACTTGTTATTAACCAATTGACATATAGCAATCGCAAATTCTGTCGGTCTGTCGGTCCCGGTTTTACTACTTTAGGCACTTCCAGGTAAGCTAGGACGATGAAATTTGGCAGGCGTATCAGGGACCGGACCTGATTAAATTAGAAATAGGTCGTTTTCCCGATTTGACCATCTGGGGAGTGGGGAGCCCGTTAATTGAAAAATTGAAGTATTTTTAACTTAGGAACGATTGATCAGATCTTAATGAAATTTGATGTTTGGAAGGATATCGTGTCTAAGAGCTATTATTTTCAATCCCGACCGGATCTGGTGACATTGAGGGGGGGGGGAGTTTGGAGGGGGAAACCTAAAATCTTTGAAAACACTTAGAGTGGAGGGATCGGGATGACACTTCGTGGGAAAAAATAAACACAAGTCCTAGATACATGATTGACATAACCGGAACGGATCCGCTCTCTTTGGGGTAGTTAGGGAGGATGGGGGTTCATTCTGAAAAATTAAAAAAAATGCGGTATTTTTAACTTACGAACGGGTGATCGGATCTAAATGAAATTTGATATTTGGAAGGATATCTTTTATCAGAGCTCTTACTTTAAATCCCGACCGGATCTGGTGACATTGGGGGGTGGGGAGGGGAAAACCTAAAACCTTGGAAAACACTTAGAGTGGAGGGATCGGGATGAAACTTGGTGGGAAAAATAAGCACAAGTTCTAGATACATGATTGACATAACCAGGACGGATCCGCTTCTCTTTGGGTTAGTTGGGGGGGGGGATTGTAAATTCTGAAAAATTAGAAAAAATGAGGTATTTTTAACTTGCGAACGGGTGATCGGTTCTCAATGAAATTTTATATTTAGAAAGATATCGTGTCTCAAAGCTCTTATTTAAATCCTGGCTGGATCTGGTGACATTGGAGGGGGAAACCTAAAACTTGGAAAATTGGGGTATTAATATCTTACGAATAGGTGATCGGATCTTAATGAAATTTGATATTTAGAAGGAATTCATGTCTTACAGCTCTTATTTCAAATCCCGACCAGATCTTTGACATTGGGGGGAGTTGGAGGGGAAATCTTGGAAAACACTGTAAAGTACTCCCTCTAATACTTCACTGTAAATTGTGACTCTATTTCTCTCTGTAAATTGTTTCTCTATTGCTCTGTGCTCTCTTCTTTAGATTCTATTGGCAGCGTTGGCCTAAAATCTGGGGTTCGACCGGTAGAGGATTTCAAGTGTCTCTAACTTTCATTAAGTTTATGTGTAGAGTATAAAAATGTTTATTTACACATATAATACATTAAATATACGCACGACGAGGACAGACACAGAATAAGAACTGAATAAAATAATCTAAAAACGCTGGCTTATATACACTGAAACAAGGAAACAAACATTGAAGCATGTGACAGGAACTGACCTATTTTAATCTGCCAGTTCCTGCAAATATTCAAAATTTATAATATTAATGTTGTCATCTAGGAAGTGGGAATTTCACAGAACTTAATTATGATTAAGACTTTAATTATGTATCTAACCTACTTTCACTACTTTCAAAGTTTACAGATTTTCCCCTGGGTTTTCAAAAAAAAAAAAATTTCAAAAAAAAATGGTTTTCTATCCTCAAACAAAGGTACACTTAATAAAAACACAAAAATAAAATACTGGTAATAAAACTGAACAGCAAGACACAAGAAAATATTGTCCCAATTGACAATTTATTCATTTCACTTTATTCTGTCACGCTCAGTTCGCATAGAATTCGCATAACTACTCCTAATAGTAAAAATTTGAACATCAAAAGAATATCTTTAAAAATAACTTATGTTTGAACATAAGACCTAAAAAAATATGATAATTTCAAATTTAAGAAAATGATTTTTTTTTTCCTTTCTTTCACCAAAGCTTTAATTCTTCGAAAATTATTCGTTATATATCAAAAGGAAGTAAATATCCCATTTGAGAAAAATTGCTACAAAGCATTCACTTGCCATATTTATCTTTCTATATTCCATCTCACAGAAAGTGTTTCTTCTGTCTAGTTAATCAGTACAAAATCTATCTATCTATTCTATTCCCAATACCATTTACCGAAATACCATATCCAACCCCTACTAATCTCTATATTAGGCCCACTGTTCTTACCTCTATAATAATAATTTTCAATACACTCGAACTTTAGTGCTCATTCTTTCAAACATAAAAGTACGGCTCACTGGGTCTAATGTTTGCCAATTTTATTGCTGAGTCTACTAGGACACTTGACAAGACTAATTTAGCTTTTCTAGGGATCCCCCCTGCGTCCCCGTTGTAGTTGTGTCCCTGTGTCCCGGTCGTTATTTATATTCCCTGTGTCCCGGTCGTTATTTGTGTCCCGGTGTCCCAGCCTGTAATTTCTCTTTGAGTGTCCCGTTCGTCATTTATATTCCCTGTTTCCCGGTCGTCATTTGTGTCCCGGTGTCCCGGTCTGTAATTCCGTCTGTCGACAAACATGACGTCAGTCGACAAACAACTTCATGACGGAATAATGCTCAATCCTCATAATGACGTCAGTCGACAAACATGACATCAGTCGACACACAAACATGAAGTCAGTCAACAGAAATACAACTTATTTTTATATATATATTATAGATATGGGTATAGTTCCTTTTTTAGTTTTAAATTTTTTTAGTTTTTTTTAGCTTTTTTTTTCTTTTTAGTTTTTTTACCTTCTTATGGCACTTGGTATTAACCAAGTAACATATAGCAATCGCAAATTTTGTTGGTCAATGTTCATTCTAACATTGACAGTTGGAAAAATCTTCACGTGCCAAGCATGCTAAAGCTCAACAATTTATAATAAACCTTAAAATTTTAAGTATCTGTCTATTGTCAAAATATTTTGAAATATTTATGCAATTCCCAGTTTTTACATTTTAGTTTCAGTTTTCTTTTCTTCTTTATTTTTCAGACGTAAATACATATCGCCGAACCTTTGTTTTTTTAACTAAAATCTGGTAGGTATTGATGACCTTATCCAAGTCAAAATCCCAAACCCAATCATCATCGCTATCATTTCCAGTTTTGATACGTTTTGACTCTCGCTGTCCAGGTTGATCTTCATCTAATTGCGCGGTTTTGCGTTCTTTAGCCGCATGCCTTTTGGCATAAAGGTTTTCAAATTACATTAATCTATTGTCAAAATATTTCGAAATATTTATGCAATACCCAGTTTTTACATTTAAACCCTCAACACAAAAATACATACAACTTATTTTTATATATAGATAAGATATAATCTGGCGTAACAGACATAGTGTAACAGGTATAACAGACAGACAACTTATTTTTATATATATAACTAGCTGTTGGGGTGGCGCTTCGCGCCACCCCAACACCTAGTTGGTGGGGGTGCTTCGCGCCCCCCCCAAGCCCCTCTGCGCGTGTAAGTCGTTACGTGCCATATTAGTTAAGCGCCATTGTAGTTGTGTCCCTGTGTCCCACCTGTGAATATAGATAGATATATCTATATATATTTTTAACTACGTAGAACTTGCGAATATACAACATTCTTTGCTGTCCCATTGTTAGTCCATATAAATAGATTGTCAGGTTTACCAACTCTTGAACATGCAACATAATAATTGTCTATGGGAAAACAATTCCTATTCAGATCTATACCGTATTTTTCTAACGATTGCCCTTGAGCTTTGTTGATGGTGATTGCTAATCGAACATTCCCTGTGTCTCCGTCGTCATTTATATATCCCCCTGTGCCCCCGGCGTCCCCGTTGTAGTTGTGTCCCTTTGTCCTGGTCGTCATTTATATCCCCTGTGTCCTGGTGATCATTTGTGTCAGGTATCCCAGTCTGTAATTTCTGTTTGAGTGTCCCGGTCGTCATTTATATTCCCTCTGTCCCGGTGTCCCGGTCGTCATTTGTGTCCCGGTGTCCCGGTCTATAATTTCTCTTTGAGTGTCCCGGTCGTCATTTATATTCCCTGTGTCCCGGTCGTCATTTGTGTCCCGGTGTCCCGGTCGTCATTTGTGTCCCGGTGTCCCGGTCTGTAGTGTCATCTTATAATGACGTCATATACAAAGCCTTATATACTCATAATGACGTCAAATGCAAACCCACAAACAAACAAACATGCATATATACATATATACAAACATGCATATATAGGTTCTTCAGTCATTTTACGATTAAATATTTTTCCGTCCACGATCTTCTTACAATTAAAAATTTGTCTTTGAACGATTTTCTTAAATACTTTTAATGACGTCATCGTCATAACAAACATGACGACAACTAACTTCATGACAACATGATGACATGACGTCACTCGACAGACAGACAGACGTAACACACAAACAACTTATTTATCTATATATATATATATATATATATATATATATATATATATATAATGAATTGTTTTTTGTGCCTTCCTGGGAATGAGATTGGGTTTTGACATATTTTGCCCACTCTGTGGGCCAATTTATTTGGAACATTGCCCTCCGACTTTACTACAAATCCATTTTTGCAGTAGTTTTTGCTACACAATAGATTGTTTTATTGCGCCTTCCTAGGAATAAGATTGGAGTTTGTCCTATTTTGCCCAAAAATTTATTTGGAACATTGCCCTCCAATTTTACTGCAAATTAATTTTTGCTGTGATTTTTGCTACACAATGGATTGTTTCTTGTACCCTCCTGGGAATGAGATTGGGTTTTGACCTATTCTGCCCACTCACTGATGTGGTACCGATGTGGTTTGAATGAACTTTCCTATTTTGAAAATGAACGGTATAAATCTAGTAATCCCTGGGGGGCCAAAGGAGGTTTTGCCACCAGTATGATTAAAAGATTAATAACAAATGTGCCATAAGGAGGTTGGGGATATCCGTAAAACTTTGTTAAAACAGAGGTTTGCTAGAGTTTAAAGCAGAGTCTATCACCATCTTTAATGGACCATGCTCACAACTGTAAAATTACTTCTTGTGTTCTAACTTTGGAGGGTTTGTTTAGTTGGCAAATTACTACTGTTCATTCTGACTCTTTTAATTTTAAGGCTCTTTATTCCGATTCTTTTAATTTTAAGCGTTTTTACTCTCACTCTCACCTGGGTTCCGACAAGGGGTATGAGATTATAATATTCTGAATATTGATTAATATTCTGAATATTGAATTTGATTGGATTTTTCCGGTGGCAATAGCTTTAATATGGGAGAACTTAACTTTTCCTGTGCTACTGTAAAACCATTCAAGTTTGTGAAGCATCTTGAACTAACAACGTAGTTTATAAATTTTTCTTGAATATTTTGTTCTTTAGTATGTCGCCAAATAGGCTTATTACTGAAGTTGCTTTTCAAGTTGTTTGTAAATTTTTGTTTTATTTTTCATACTTAATACGAGAATAAATACATAGTTTGAGTTCACTTTCATCTATCATGTTGTGACACATACCGCAAGAATGAAAACATTGATGGAGGTGTAGTAACAAATATTTATCGACATGTAGAATGAGAAAACTTATGTTAATGAGATACTAGAAATTTAATATAAACTATTTAGTCGAAACTAGAAACTAGAGATACTGTACGCAATGTAAAATATTTCAAATCCTGACAAGCTCGCCCCAACATCTTTCTCTATTCGTCTCTTAGCAAAGCAAATTGACGAGTCTTCAGACCAAAGCTGAATTTCTATTTTAAGGAAGAATATGATCTCGGCTTTTTTTCAAGTTGAATTAAAGGTTTAAAAAGAATGAAGTTTTAACAAGTCCAAAAACAACCTTTAATAAAATGGCAAATATTGTCCTTTTCATTAATGTGCCCAAAGGATTTCCAGTGTCTGCCTCCGTGGGCTTAATGTTGAGGCAGTTGTATTATTTTCAGATTAGTATTTCATTTCTAACTAAAATTATTTTATCATTATTTTATTTTTGTTATTGTTGTTATATATTGCATATATTTGTGTATTTAAGTATGTTATTTTTAAGATATTAAAAAATGTATAAAAAAACTTGTTGGTGCTGCTAATTTGAAATATATAGTCTTACGTGTGTACTAATAGAACTGTGGATACCGGTTTTTAGGTTGACCAAATTTCGTGGCGCTTCTCCTGAGACGTTTGAAGAAATTATTCGTTTCGCCAACAGGATGTCGCGTCCTGGTGATGAAATTATGATGGAAAATGGCAAAGTAGTTGGAGTTCGTTCTGGTGAAGAGATAGTTAGATGTAAACAAGTGTACTGTGACCCCAGCTATGTTCCTGACAGAGTAGAAAAGTTTGATCGAGTCATCCGTTGCGTTTGTTTATTGAAAGGAAATAGATATCCTCGCATAGAAGATCCAAGCAAAAGATCAAAACGACTGATCATACCCGGGAGAGAGTTTAATAGGCATTCGGGTAAGCAATTTATAAACATGGAATAAGTTTGTTCCATTGTCCTTTTCTTCCATTGTCAAAATTTTCCATTGTCTTTTATTGCCCACAATATCGTTTGTGCCAGTTCCTGGCACAAAGGATGCTTTATCCACACAACTGATCATACCCCAGAAAAAGGTCAATAGGAATTCGGGTAAGCAATTTAAAAACACAAAATAAGCTTGTTTCTCTTGTTCCAAAGGTTATGGTAAAATTAAGCATTTTTGGATTTGTCATGGTATCCAAGCTTTCATAATAATTAACAAGTCACCCCTAGTAGAACAAGGACTGCAAATATATAATTATATTAAATATATATAAAAACTTATTAATTAATTAATATCTGTCTTAATGTTTAATAATTAATTAACATTATTTGATTTATTAGATTATGTAACAGGTTTAATAAATATATTCAGTTGGAAATGCCAAATTTTTTATTTATCGTTTGTCTTTTGAACTATCTGAACCTAAAACTTTTAGAGTTAAAAAAAATATTTTGTGTAAATTAAGCTCTTTCATACACAAATTGAAATTTCCAGAAATAGTTCAAAAACATGCATTTTTTAATGAGAGGACTCAGAAATGTCTGTAGGAGTTGCATACTTAACACAAGAAGATATACGTTTTCTGGGTAGGAAATCCAGCACTTCCATTTACTATGTTGTGACACATATTGCATGAATGAAACAGTGTTGGAAGTGTAGCAACAAATATTCATTGCCATCTAAAATGGGAAAAACATATACTAATGAAATTTCCACTGGGAGTGGTATTTCAAAGAAGTAAAATACATCAAAATACGAAAATACATGCGAAATAATTCGAATATGCGAAATAATTCACATACAAGCGAATTATTTGAGTTTTTTTTATAATAATAGTCATATTTTTTACTATTATAAAAAAAAGTCCCACAAATTGTGTATTTCAGAAGCCATTTTCTCACTAAAAAATTGCTATAATTTTAAAATCTATCTGCAACAGTATAATAAAAACGTGGGATCATGAAGTTAATAGCTCCCTGCAAGGCGATGAAGGCTATTTTACTCAGGGAAAAAATATAATCCATACTTATCTTAGTTACTGTAGTGACTCCAGAGGCACATAGGGCGTCAGTGAGTAGTTTTCACTCAAGTGGGCCGCTGCGTAGATCTCCTCCCAGTCATGGATCAGACTCGTCTGGAGGGCTCTTTTGTCACTTTCGACGTCCTACGGAGCGTTTTCTTTGGTCTTCCATGGTGACGGGTGTCTTCTGTTTGCCAGTGAAGGAGTATTTTAGGAAGTCTATGATCTGGCAGACCTTTGTTGTTTCACAACGGATGTAAATTTTTGGAAAATAAAGACGACATGAAGAAAACAAACGCAATAGGCATACATTAATCTAAATTTATTAACCCTTTTTGAACAAATTACTTTTTGAATTCAGCTGCTATTGCGTTTATATATTCAGTTTCCCTCCGCCTGGGGATCCCCCCCAGGGGGAGGAAAAATTGTATTCAAAAGAAGGTATTTTGTATAAGTAGCTGTATGTTTTAGAGGGAAGGGGATGACAGGGGAGACAACAATTCAATAGGGGAAATTATTATTTAATTTTTTTTTAATGGCATGTGTAGTCTTGAGAAAATAATGTTATATAAATTAAGGTTTCTAAAGGCTAACTTATAAGGTAATATAAAGAATGGTTTGTTGTTATAAAAAAAAGAGTTAAGATATTAGTTTTTTGGTTCATTATTTTTTTTTTTTTGCTATATCTTAGTTACTTATTATGTAGTTTTTTTTTCCACTGTCACCAAACTGTTTCTCTTGTACTGAGAGTAAGATATTTTGGAGAAAAAAAAATTGTCCTTTAAGTTGTCTCCTATTAAATAGAGGATATGACTGATCAGATAATTTTTATTGCGCTAAAAGCTCTATGGCTTTTCTCTTCCATTACATAAACAGAAAAAAAACATAAATCACAAAAATCTACTCCTCTTTTCCTTTGCCAGCCTAAGAAATCGTTCTAAATTTTTAAAACTTCGAAAACATTCATCATCCTTAAATTCACCAGGCATCTTTCATCGAAGCTACACTCTCCTACACTCCATGTCGCAACTCACTCAATTCTTTACGCACATGCATCGCAAGATGCACTCTCTCCATACTTCCACACGCCAGGTAAAAGCGTGTTACAGAAATTGTTTTCTAACTCTTGCTTTTTGACACCAATAATACTAAAAATATCAAGTTTACTATTGGAATAATGGGTTATTTGTAATCGATTATCATGACATTTGGATTTAGGTTTTGATCAACATTTGCTGTCTTGTAAATTCATCTTATTATTCATCTTAATTCATCATGAAGAAAACCCTGAAGAAATGACCCGAACTGTCTTAACGCTAAAAAAAAATGCTTCTTTTGAGGTTAAAACGTCAAGCTCTGATATTTCTGAAGCAAATTGAGCAGCAAGTAAGGACGGACGGATTGAGCAGCACTCCAATCTGTGCAATTGAAAAGACATATGTTGGTTGCACTTGAGGAAACGCATAACGTTAAGCAGTACCTAAACACGATAATAACTGGAGTGAAGGCACGTTGCGGTCAATTAAGAACGAATTTTAGCCCATAGTTTATAGCAAAGAACGAACCCTATTGGATATTATAGTAAAGAACTGGTAACGGAAATATTTATTATAAAAAGGACTCTCAGAAGTATGTAAATTTAAACCTGGTAAATTTGGCTTAAGCATTTTTTAGGATTGTGTAAAATGATGTAATTTCACTTGTTGATAGATAAGCAATATAGAGCATATAAGCAATATAGGGCATATATGGACATAGGCTGCGCTGCTCTATCATAGCTAGTGATATAATTTATTTTAAAGGAGCCAATTTGATCGAAAATTAAAAGCTCTAGTGTCCTATTTAAAATTCAAAAATGATTGAAGGGCAATCAACCCTCCTCATTAGCTCATGATTTTCCAAAAACTTCTAATCAAAATTTTAAGACAACCAGGTTTAGTATAGCTGAACAGTTTATTAACTGTATTTCTAGGGTTATTGTGCAGGTCAACCCTCCCCCCTCACAATTATGTAATTTGCCCGTTATATTTTAAAACTAAACGTTGCCACAGGTCGAAAACTACAGATACAAGTAAGCCAACAGCTGCAGGTACAATTAATCCAACAGTCGCATTTCATATAGCATAAAAGGAAAGAAAGAACAAAACAAAAATGCTGCTAGACGCTGGAGGAGATTTTGTCTCTGGAAAGGGACACAGTTTTGTAGAAGCAAATATTTTAACCCAAAAACCGCAATCCACGATGACTTGTTCCATCGGCGCTAAAGGAGAGCCCTTTCTCCACTGTACTGGGGTAACCTCTAATACAAATATTCCATTTAGTTTATGGTATATATGACGTAAAAATTTTAAGCCAATATATTTGAAATGTGTGTAAATGTGTGAAAAGTTTATAGTCAGAGTTGCTGCGGTAGCTAGCAACCTAGTAACAGACGATCACGTCCTATAATAAAAAATCTGATAGCCTATAAATCCTGAAAATAGTGTCAGATTAAAAATTTACACTAAGGACCAAATTCTAGTCCATATTAACTGAAGCAAATGGGAAAAGAAAAGGCCCGTTTTTTGGTATCTGTGACGTCATGCGAAAATACTTCCGACGAAATGTCGTAAGCTATGAAAAGTTCAAAAACATTGTTACAGTAAAGAACAAACTCTAGCCAAATAGCGCCAATAATATAATGAATAACAAACAACAAACAAGGATATGGTATAGAACGGACCAAGAGTATATTAGAGAGTGGCCTAGAAAAAAAAAAAAAAAAAAAAAAAAAAACAGTACAACTTAAAGAACGAACAATAGCTCGTAATAACCGAAGAAGTATCCAACCGGGTCACATGGGTAGCAAGCAACAAAGTAAAAGACGATCCGGTCCCATGCTAAGAAATTTATTAAAATAAGTCAATAAGAAATAGTGTGTTTGCATAATTAGGGCCTTTGTCCTCCATTTTTGGATCATGTTCCCAATGGTGGGAAACATGTCGTACAGCTTTATAACTATGTCCGAAATAACCCCCTCAAAATCTAGATTTTGGATTGAAATAAAATTTGAACGGATATTATTCTATGTTCTTTTATTTGGAAAGGGAGCTTAAACAAAAGTGTATGATTTGAAAATTCTGATAAATTTCAGTGACTAGGATAAACTATAAAAAGGGTTGGCTCCCTTGTAAATTTCGTGTATTTTTAGGAATAACATATAGATTAAAAAAAAAATTTTCAGATATTTATGTATCTCTAGTGAGGTATACTAATGTGAGCCCATACGACTGGGTCATTGCTATGATATCGACGAATGTGGAAACAGATTTCCCAGAAGAAGAAATTGGTCCCGCTCTTGCACTTCTGGGAGATATCCAAGAACGGTATGCATTTTTTTTCTTTCTTTTTTCTATAAGACTTATTTTCAGGGACTCACTAAATCGAAAAGTATACGTTTTCAGGAAGTATTGTCAAAGCGTATTGTTTATGGTCTTGTGACTATGAAGTTTAGAAGCAGCTGTAAAGTTTTTGTAGTGCCGTCAAATTTTTCTGGTTGGCAAATGTACACATTCACCTCATCTGAGGTTCGTCCTTTCCCACTGCTCGGGACATATTTTATACCTATTAAAACAGGTCGAATAAAATGTCGAAAAATGACTCTGTTGATCTATGTCTTGTGGGTGTACAAATTTTCAAAATTTTCATTTTGCCCTGACGAGGATAGACTGGGTATAAAGATTAGAGTTGCTCCGGTGCTATATGATGGTTTGAGATTTTCGCTCTGTCATAAGATTTTTTCTATATCATTATCCCCAACAGAGAAATCATACTTCCGTGGGCTCTTAGTGGTAACAGGGTGGGCCTTCCACTATTTTTACAAAACTTCAAGATTGTCATTTTAATCAAAACTAGTCAGAAAATCCCAAAAATATGTTTTCTGGAGCGATGTGATCTGTCTCTTTCCCAGGGAAAAGACACCAAGTCTTTTCTTATTCTTTTATCCTTACGTTCGTGCATATAGGAATGTTGTACCTCTTTTCACTCACAATCAATTGGAGATTATTGTGGAAGTGCTCTAAAGGTTCAAATCATGAATGTCTAATATCGGTGCATATTAAGTGCATATTTCACAACTACTGATAAACTTTCACTAAAAAAACGCACTTGTATGCTGCTGAGTTTGCTGAAAACTAATAGGAAGCTAATAATAAATACATGTGTCCAAAAACATTGCACTACATATGCATTAATTATCCGTATTTTTGTGTGGCGGCTGTCAGCGGGGCTCTGTTAGATTTTATCAAGTCTCCCTAAGAACACAAGATGCCTTAGTGATTCGTGCTTTGAATTCACTCTCGACTGAACCATCACTTGACAGATATGAGCCGAGATGCGTGAAGCTGTTCATGACTGCTACTTTGTTTAGACATGTTTGGACTGCATGAGAGAGTGGTTGAGACGGTTCAGAATAAATAAACATGATTTTTGTTTTGCTTTAGCTGATGTAAAACCTAACTTTGATAGCTTCTTTTCTCTATACTGTCAGCCCTGCACCGAGTTTTCGGGGGGTGTTTGTCATGAGTGCCAAGTCATCGGCGACGTCAGTGTGCGCTAACGACTCTGTCACCGAACTTCAGGCCGAAGTTCAGTTGAGTAGTCGTCTTCATTACGTAGTCAATGGCGCAATTAATTAGTCTGGGAGCTGTGGTGCATCTCTGTCGATTTCCTCTACGAATTTTGAATGGATGGTTATGCTTTCCGTTGACTTAGTCACAGCTTGTAATAACATGCGATAATAATAATAACCAATAAAAAGCTCATACAATTTCTCTAAAAGAACAGTATTTCTGCATAAGACCGGTTGTTCTGAGCATGAGCCAGAATGGCTTCGTATCTACATAGTCAAAAGCTTCTTTGAAGTCAACAATGGCTATTAACGCCTTCTATCGAAACTCCCATTACAAGTCTTGAGTTAATATTGCAATACAGTAGCCCAAAATCACAACACTATAAGTAGCCTGCGTATTTCATAAATAGTGTTTGGCTCCCACCAACATTTTTAGTGCCTGAACTTGCTAACCACAACCTAATACTACATTATATTAGTCCAAAATCAACATGTTTATAGTACGTAGTTAATATATAGTGTTTGCTTTGTATATATAAAAATCTCTGCGTTTTGATTTACGTCTGAGGCTAACGTTGCAAGTCCAAAGAATTAAATAATGTTTGGTAGATGGCATTCACTTACAAAGATTGAGGATCTTTGCATATTTAAGAATTAACGACGCTTCTCGACTACTATGGTCCCTGCGTCGGCCCTGCAGTGCATTCCTGCAGTGTGATTCGATCTCTGGGTCCCGTATTACCAAGCTAAGGTCAAATCCACTGCGCCACCACAGGACGGATCTTTGCATAACTGAGATTTCAACAAGCTGTAAAATGTTCACCTTTCTTATAAATTGTATCTATAAGGCTATAACATGGTTTATATGGGCTACTTGTGTAATTTAGATTTGAACCTCTATGTTCCAATTATTATTTCACTCAGAGAGGCACGTTTTACTGATTTTTCGACCTCAGTGATAGCAATGACTCTCTTAGAACTTTGGATTCGGTTCCCTTATACGTTTTGGTTCGCACCCTGGGACATGTTGGCCGTTAAAGGAACTACTACGCTTCCTCTGGTCGATTTAGGGGCTCAAAAATCGCCGGTCCCCGGCACAGAAAAGGCTTCTATATATGGATTCTCATTGTAGCTTATCTTCTAACCGCAGAAAATTTGAACCTTTTCTTGATGTCATGACAGTTCACCATAGGTTCGATCCAGTCACCCTGGGAAAATAGAAATTATTTCTTAAAGTTGTGACCAATTTAGATCATTCTTGTGGCCAGAAATGTCAATTTGCCAGTTTTAAGAAGAAAAAAAACTATATAGCCGATTTTCATGCCAGGCCCCGGTATGGCTACGCAACAGGCTTGTATATATTTATTCTCATTGACACTTATCTTGTAACTGCAGACAATACGAACTGCCTCTTGATGTCATAGTGTCACCTTAGGTTCGATACAACCACCATGGGAAAAATACAAATTCATCCTTGAAGTTGTGACCTTTTAATATCGTCAAAATGGCTAGAAATATCAATATGCTACTTCAGAAAAAAAAACTATGTAGCTGATTTAGAAGCCGGCCCTGGCACCCGTTATGCAGTAGGCTTTTATATATATTTATCCTTGTTGTAAGTAGCAATCTCTAAATGAGTCAGCTTTGTTTGCAATTCTTTCATCGGGAAAATGGAGGGCTCCCCGGGGAACGCATAGAATGTTCAAGGGTTTTGTCTTCTAACAGCACAATTCTTTGTTTTTATTCCATTTTTTACACATTCTGATGCTCGCTTTCTCGCGATTGCTTGAAATTATCACTGTAATTTTGCCTGCATCATAGACATCGAAAACCAAACAACCACTGCTGAGGCCAATGTTACTTATGTATGCTTTTCGAATGTATTCATAAATATGACCTCACTGACATGAATCTTTTTTTTTTATTAAGGCTCTTGAACGAATTTTCTCAAACTTTTAACCTATTTACATCGTTTTCTAGGCTAGAAAATCCCAGACTGCCAATTTTCCTGAAAAAAATTTGGAACTATTTTCGAGAAAAAATAATTAGATACATTCACAGTTATTTCTTGTTTAAAGAGATAGTATATATACATATAGCATAGAGGTACAGTCAAATTTAATTTTTAGTTTCTCTTTTTTTTTGAGAATTTTGCATTAAATTTACCATTTAGTGCAACTTAAAAACCAATTTTATTAAAATTCATATTTATTAAAATTTTATTTTTAAAATTATATTTATTAAAATTCATATTTTGAATGTGTTTCGATTTAAAGGATCGTAACAGTGAGTGACTGCCACTGGCCGAGAGAAGATGGAACCGAATCTCAATTATTCATTTCGCAGTCTTATGATGTTACAACAAATTTTGAAACTACTCTCTTGGATGTATTGGATATTTTCCGTCGTGGAACCGGGGAAGATTTTGACTGGAACCGGGTAAGATTTTTGAAAGAGGGGCAACCGAGACATTTTGAAGAGTCTGATTTCGTAGAAACTATTTTTTTGGATGAATTTGATGAGGAAGCATCTTGGACCACCATGGAAATTGTGAAAAAGTGAATATTCATCTGATTTTTTAAGTGCTTGGTCTCTCTTTGTTTACGACCTCCTCCGTCTTTCGATGCACGTATTTTGGCTATTTATGTTCAGAAATTTTAATTTAAGTTTTGTTCAAAGCGTTAGACTAACTTAAGAGGAAATCAAGTACTGGCATGCTTTAAACTTACCCCCCCCCCCTTAAAACAGCAATAATGCTAGAAAAGAATAAGACAGATTTGGCTCTTTGAATATTTTGTGGAGGAAGTTTTAAATTAATAAGTTTTAGCTTATTCATTATTTGTAGTAGAATTTAGCATTCTAAATAGTATTGCTTATCATTACAAGTTGTACACTTTAATGGAAAGAGAGACAACTTTAGTTAGTAATGAATTCTTTTAGCTGGTAGTAAAAATTAAAATATTTCGTTTTCCCTATATTTGAAACTTTCAATGTATGTTGTGTTGTTTAAACAGTACAATTAGATTGGTAGTACAATATATTCATAAACTTCTCATTCAAATAAATATAGGATTGGAATGTGATATCTCAAGATTCAATTAAAATCAATTACATCTTTTAATTAGACCTGACTAATTAAAGAACGGACTTGATCAAACCCGACTTAAAAAGGATCAGTGGTGTACTGCTTTGAAATAGAATATTCTTCTTTCTTCCTTTTAAAAAAAGTCATTTATTTTGTGTGATAGCTAGGACTGTCTGTGTTAAACTAAAAAATTTGCCCCTTTAGAATCAATACTAGAAAAGTTGCATCGAACAAACCGTATTTTAGTTTTACTCACTATGTTGAACTGTTGAGTAGTAGCAGTTTGACACTTAAAGTGTAGGCCGTATTTTGGGTTAGTATCTAAAGCGTCCTTGGAACGTTTGTCATGAATAACATCAGTCTTCTTATTTTTTCAGAAATCGCTTCTTTTGATAAGGGACCTTTTACTTGCTTAAGCCTTGGTCTTGATAGGTAATGTATAGTATATCTCAAGCTATCCCTATGCTAGTCGTATCGTTGACGTCTCTGTAGATAATTGAAAAGACTGTCAGTTACTCATTTTAAACTTGAGTCATTAAAGTGGCGGTTCTGGGCTCTCTTGTATCTGGGCTAAAATCTTGAGTAGCCCCCTCCCCTATCTCTCAAAATTTTCAGGCCAAATTTGAACAAAAATTTCATTTATTAAAAAATTTCCATTTATTTAAGTAAGTACTTTTCTTACTTTATATGTAAAAAATGAAAAGGATTCACATTGCTTATACATTCTGCCAACTGTGCCCTCTACTTTATTTTTGTATAAAATAAAAATTTCAAAAATTACAATGATCATAAATGTTGGATTATTTATTTGAAATTTTGTGCCGCTATTCTGCCCTGGGGCAAGTGCCCCCTCTGTCCCCCGCGTCTCAAAACCGCTTCTGAGTCCATAATTGCAGTTTCTTGGTTTGAAAAATTCAAATATAACTCAACTTTTGCAACAGTGCATTGTTCATTGTGGAGTTTTGACGTATACCTTCCACCATTATTAAAAACTATTAGTGACAATATGGTTGAACTGTAAGTCCTCTTTATTTCTGCCTAAAATTAACAAAATATACATTTCTTCTTCGTCTTCTTAGAAAGATCTTAGAATCTTGTAGAAATGATTCATAATGTAGGCTGTTGTTTAGTTCACAGAGTTTTGTTTAGATAAGGATTAAACTCTGAGATCCTCCCACCTCTCTCTGACATGAACTTCAGAGATATGGCCCGTTGGGCCCTGATATGGTCCCTCATCACCCGTCATGAGACTATTGTTCTAGGTGGCATACTATTATTGGTTTGTGAAATTCATTTTCAGAATCAAAGCATTGGTTGTGTTTATGTTGTCTATATGCTTTGTGATGCATTCTTAAATAAATTTGTCAGAAATTTATGTGTTTGCTTGTTTAGTGCTGAAGATGGTTATAGGAGTGGTCTTTATTAGAGTTTAATTAAAGGACAGTTCTTGCGCTTTGCCCAGTGACGAAGGCCGGTTACGCCGTTTGTTGCGGAAAGTGGCAAGTGGTGAAACAGATTTTCACCCTGACTCAAACGGGCTTAGTCACTGGGTGAACCGGTTACGCTGTTGATTCTTGTGGAAATTGGAAAGTGGTGAAACCGATTTTCGCCGTGACTCAAACTGGCTTAGCATAAAAACCACAACAATGGAAATAGAAGCGAGCAATACTGGCTAGCATAATCTGAATTTTAAGGAGGAATTTCCTTTCCACTTATTCCCATACACTAAACTTTTGGTAGTTTCAAGTAGCAACAGGAAGACGTCATTAGTTAATTTAGTGGGCGATTCGGTGCTTGAGCAGGTCCATTTTGCTTGATTGTATGAAAAAAGTGATGAAATTGATCTAGAAGAAACAATCCTCTCTTCTGATCTACCTCAGCAAGAAAAAGGTTACTTAAAAAAAGTATGTGCTACCATCGGTTGAACTTTATGACTTAAAGTTAATCTGTAGTAAACATAACAAGGTTCGAAAGGTCGTAATTACTATAAGTTACTAAACTAAGAAGGTAGATGTCCCCTTTCCCAATAACAAATTATATATGTAACAATGGGACAATTCCTGGCTTCAGGGACTGTAGGTGTTTGTCATCTCCGGAGGCATAGTTATTGGACCTTTCAACTATGCCGGACAGAAACTCTATCTCCAAATTTTAGTTGAACGTCTTTAGGGGGAGGGGAAAAAAGAGACATAGCTGAGGGTTTAATTGTCCTCCAGTCACTTGGAAAAGGGATAGTAGAACTTTCAATTTCCAGCCAAATTAGCCTCTTCAGAAGTTTCTATAACAATTTCATTGAAACAAAGTGGCTCGGTGAAAATTTAATCAAATAAATAATTTGTATAGCTTTGCTCCACTCTGGTAGCGCAATTTTGCCGCCAGGGCCGTGGAAAATCACCTCGTAGGTTTGACCATAAGGAATCGTAATATTTGTTTGTCAAAGCTGATGCCTTAAAGCCACTTTTGGCAAGTGATACCACATATTTTTTTTTTTTTGGGGGGGGGGGTCATGCTCTATGGATGATTTATCGTTAATACTTGGAGTTAGACACAATCTAATCGAAATACAGTTCCTAACAGCCTTTTCATATACCAGAAGCATTTCATGGGAAATACTTAGTATAAACCCTCCTTTGTCCTAGGGGACCTAACAAACATATATCCGTAGAACTTAAGGGTATGTTTGGTCTCGACTCTCTGATTGGGTTGGAACCCTTCAATCTCATTCCCTAGGGGGTGGGTAGCCACCATATTTTATCAAATGTATAATTACGAAATAATCCGTGCTTCTGAGGACATCAAGAGACCTTACATTCACACAAATCTTCAAAATATTCAACTTGCACAATCTCAGAAAGTGCTTGTAGGGGGGGAGGGGAAAATAGAAATTTTCCTAAGTGTGAGGGGATCTAGTTAGTTCAAATGTTTCTTTGGTTGGAAAAAGTGAGAGGGTGAGGGGGGCTGAAAATATTTATTTTAGTATAGGCTAAATTGTTTCTGCTATTAGTCCTTTTTTACAGTTTAGTATTCAGATGGATTAAAAGGTATGTATCTGCAAAAAACTTTTTCTAAATTATCTTGGGAATAAACCTAATGATCAGAATAGCCATAACAGCGTTCGGTCGTAATAAGAGGAAGTGCAAGTGTGGTCTGGATGAAGGGTTTAAAATATAAATAATATACTAATAATATCAGACAAAATGTTTGGTTTCATGGCAAAACCTAATCCCTTTGGAATTTGGATAGAATCTATTCTACTTTGAGCTGCAGTGAATACTCGACTTTGTCCCAGGATGTGACATACTATTTGCCGCTGGTGACTTTAACGCAAGGGTCGGTAAACCAGATGCAAACACCGAAGGAGTAATCGGACGACATACTATCGGAGATAGACATTCAAATGGCGAGAGGTTGCTACAAATTGCCAATTCCCAAAAAATTGAAAACTTTGAGGACTTATTCTGGTATACAGAAAGGGAGACAAGGCAGTCTGCTCGAATTACCGAAGTGTATCATTAATAGACCACGCCATAAAGGTCTTTTGCATTATCGTCCTCAACCGTTTCAAGGACACCCGAGACAAATTGACAAGACCAGAACAAGCAGGTTTCAGACCTGATAGGGGCTATCAAGAGCGTATTCTTACCCTCCACCTCATCTTGTAACAGAGCGAGAGATTTCAATTGTCTGCTATTATTGCTTTCATTGATAATTTCATCGATGTTGCCGCTTTTGACTCTCTTATCAGCACCAAACTTTGGTATATCATGACAGATCTTGACTTTGCAGACGATGTGGGTATCATGAGTAGCTCGTCAGCTGTGCTTCAAAAGATGGTCAACAATGTATCCTGTATATCAACGAAAGTCGGTCTCACCGACTTTCTGTATATCAACAGGGGTTTACATTTCCTTTAAATCGTTCTTTATGCCATCCTCTCACCCCAGACGAGGACGACTTGTTTTTCGTTTAGCCCTAGATAGTTGACCGAAAAGGATAATCTTCGGGAATCTGTCATCTTTCGTCCGCATGAATATATATAAATATACTAGCTGGGTCATGGCGGCTTCGCCGCCGGGTCTCAGCACGGCACGCGGCAGGCTTCTATATATGGATTCTCGTTGTCCCTTGTGTTTTAACCGCAGACAGTTTGCTGTCTTTTCATATTGAAGTTATTTCAAAGATATTTGATTATTAAATTCAGTATGAGTTTAGTATCTGAACTAAAGGGAACTAGCTTATGAACCTAATCGGATTATTTTTTGTACTGTACTGTGTTAGATTGTGCAATTAACTTGTGGATTTAATTGTGAGGGATTGCTCACTTCATACAAAGTGAGTTATTATTTATCATAGTTTATAATTGAATATATTGGTGTTATCGCTGATTAAAAACTGTCATATTTACTTTTGGTCAAGTAGCCTTGAATTAAGACCGATTAACAGTTCGTGAATCTGCAGTGTCTCGTCGGAATAAATGACGGGAAAAAAGCCCCTAAGGCTACCACCTGAGAAGGATACACTCACTGGAATCCTTAGCCAGTCGCCATTCCAAATTACCTCTAAAACTCTTCCTAGAGCCCCCCCCCCCCCCAACTACGCGATCCAAAACAGTTAGTCACTTGTCAGGAATTCAGGCCTTAGCCGAAACTAACTCTAATGAAAGAGGTGAGACGCCTGGCAAAAAGAGGAAAAAGGATGAAACTCGTTCGCCAGTGATAGTGCAACCCCTCTCTTCAAGTGAATAATGCAAATTACGAAAGCTATCTTTCTGATCACTAAGGTAAATTTTGAACTTGTTTTCTAGCAGGACGAGTCTATTGCTATTTACTTTACGTCTTCTCAGGTGGCAGACCATGTCCTGTCAAAATCCAAAGAAATAATACTTGATGGCTCAAAAATTTTAGCCACAAAAAAAGATGTAGAAAAGTTACACAAGTATGTGCTGTATGGTATTGATACCAGTGTAAAAGTGGAGGAAATACAAACTGAACTAATAGATTCTTCAGGCCTTCTCATCAATCCATCAACTGCTATAAGGCTAAGTTTAAACAAAGAAGGTTTTCTTCACGCAAGCCGTTCAATCCTCATTTCCTGCGAAGTTGAGCTAAGTAGAGAAATATTCTTGTACGGTATGTCCCTTTTTTACAAGATTTATAAGCCCAAGCCCCTACAATGCTCCACTTGTCTGGCCCACGGCCACAGCAAAAAACACTGCAAACAGTCCCATCTGTCTTGCCTTAAGTGTGGGAAAACAGGCCACGCAATTAGTGAATGCCCGGAGTCAGACCCTTTCTGCATAAATTGTAACTGTAAGGGACACATAGCCCTCCAAAAACAATCTTGCCTGGCTCACCAAAAGCGAGTCGTAATCCTTAGAACATCTGAAAAAATGAACCTACTCTACTCGGTTGTAGCTGCAAGAATCCCTTGGCAACACATCCCATCGGCCCAGTAGAAGCTAAGCAACAGTTGCTGTAGAAGATGCAAAGACAGCATCGTTTCCAAAAGAAGCAAATAATGTTCATACTCAAGGTTCTAGTCAGTCCCCCATCCCTTACCTAAGTTTACTTCAACATCCTGCTCTCCAAAAGACTCATCTAAAAGTAGCCAAGAATGGCAAAGGCTTGCAACTTATCTCCCAGTCAGTCACTTAATTGAGGTTAGTAATGAAGCCGAGGAAACCAAAAATATTCTCAAGAAGAAGGCTATCACTAAACTCCTAGGTGATGACATCTTACAAACAGCTATACCTCAATTATCCTCCATGAAAAAGGACATAAATTCCACATCAAAGCTAGTTAAGCCTGTAGACTCAACTGCAAATCAAATTAATACTGGCTCTGACAATGCCACAACCCCCAAGACGGTAGTCGGTGCCACTGCCCTAGTCAAAGGCGAGAGATCTAAGAAAAAAACGTCAAATTTTCCATCCCAGTCCAAAATTACCACCAATGATATTTCATCGGCTGAAGAAGATTTCCAATATTCTAGTCAAGGAGATGATGAAACTCAGACCACAATGGATATTTAAATGTGTACCATACAAGATTTTAAGTTTCTCACAAATTTATCACTGTGAAATAATGTTGTTTTTAACTGTTACGATGACCAAAATAATTTGCCCACCAGCCCCTTAGCTAGCCCTGATAGCCCTTTAAACCGAATTAACTGTGAATATCTCGACACTTTTGATTTTGGGGAAAATGTGAAACCTAAGCTAATGGAAGAGACCAAACTTAATGTAATTTGCTTTAACATCAGAAGTATGCGGGATAAGTGGGCTAATTTTAAAGACTTAATTTTAATTAATGGTTACTGCCCTTTCGACGTAATTGGAATAACGGAAACGTGGCTTTTAGAAATTAATGATAATAATGAATTTCCCCTCTCTGGCTTTCAAGCAATTCATATTGAAAGAAAATTAACCAAGTCCTCTGGCGGCATTTCTCTTTACATCCGGTCAAGTCTGAAACTCACCAGGCTATTAGACTGTGAATCCTTATTCTCGCAACCTATAACTAATAGATGCCAGAGGTGCCATTTTGGCATAATCTTGGGGTGCGCATGAACTCCATCTGCCCCCCTCCCCTCGATTCACTTCGTGTCACGTAAGAAAAATGCGGGTTTTAGCAGCACATAGATCAAATATTCTAAGTAAAAGCGCATTTTCAGCACCTGTGAAGGTGGAACTCAGCCACACTGACCTCTAAGATTAATTATAACAACGAAGAATACAATCAACGAGGTTAAGTCATTAAACTGAAAGTGGAAAATTCAACCAGACTACAGGCTGGCATTCCTCAGCGAGAAACTTTCTTATTTAAGTAAACAATACGTCGGTGAAAGTAATCTTCATTGCTATGTAACCAAAATTACAAGATTGTAACCGAAATCTCGGTTTTCCTTCAGCAGAAATCTTCTAGATCAAATATATTTACAAAAAGGAAAAACATAACAAGATAAATAAATATTACAACACTCAAGGTAACAAGGGGAATCGCCGAGATTTCATTTTTGCAAAATCATCAACAAGCTGGTCGTAGTCCAAATTTTTTACTAAGTCCATATTAGTTATGCGCCATTGTAGTTGTGTCCCTGTGTCCCACTTGTGAATATAGATATATATATATATATATATATATATATATATATATATATATATATATATATATATATATATATATATATATATATATATTTGACTACGTAGAACTTGCGAATATACAACATTCTTGGCTGTCCCATTGTCTGTGCATATAAATGGACTTCATTTTTTCTAATTGTTTGGAATTAACCCTTCCCCGCCTACTCCCTAAAGAGAGTGGATACGTTCCGGTTATGTCAATCACGTATCTAGGACTTGTGCTTATTTTTCCCACCAAGTTTCATCCCAATCCCTCCACTCTAAGAGTTTTCCAAGATTTTAGGTCTCCCCCCAACTTCTCCCAATCTCACCGGACCCGGTCGGGATTTAAAATAAGAGCTCTGAGACGCTATATCCTTCCAAACATCAAATTTCATTAAGATCTGATCACCCGTTCGTAACTTAAAAATGCCTCATTTTTTCTAATTTTTCCGTAAACACCCCCACTCCCTCTCCCAGATGTTCGAATCGGGGAAAATACAATTTCTAATTTAATCTGGTCTGGTTCCTAATACGCCTGGCAAATTTCATCGTCCTAGCTGACCTGGAAGTGCCTAAGGTAGCGAATTTGCGATCGCTATATGTCACTTGGTAGATACCAAGTGCCATAAAAACGCAGAAAATCCTTTTCCGCCCAAATTCAGCTCTTTTAGTCCGCGAGACTGTGAGTGGCACAGAAAATTGAAACCCAAACGAACAGTAACACAAACTTGAACTTACTCGCTGAACCGGTTCACATGGTGACGGTTTTTGTTTCTTAATCCATCTACTCAGAGAAGACTGATTTTCTGCCTCTTTCTCCTTCTTCAAGGCTGCCAATTTACGCTTTGAGCTCCTGACAAACTCATGATAACAAAAAAAATAAGATATTGAATCAACAAGATCACAAACGACGAGGACAGAAACAGAATAAGAACAGACTCGAGTAATTGAAAACGGTAACTTATATTCAATAAAACAAGGAAACAAACATTGAAACATTTGCCAGGAACTGAGCTACTTTGATCTTTCAACTTAGAGGAATTACTGCAAATATTTAAAATCTATAATATTAACATAATTATCTAGGATACGGTCATTTGACAGAACTTGAGAACTTAATTATGTATCTAACCTACTTTCAAAGTTTACAATGGTTAATAGCAAATAGCGTAATTATTATGGCCGACAAAGGGCCCTTTGTGGTGGATGCTTGGGCCCCCTGGAAAACCAGGGGTGGGCATTTGCCCCCCCTCCCCCCCCCCCCAAATGGCGCCTCTGATAGATGCATTTATTCAATAATCGTAGACACAAGTGTTGAGGAGAATTCTTTTATTTTTTCATTATTTTATAAACCCCCCTCATTTCCGACCCCTTTCTTTTGTAATCTGTTTGATGATTTTTCTAGTTTTATTAATTTACCACAAAAGAAGGCAATAGTTTTTGGGGACTTCAATTGTAATTTACTAAATGTTACCGATAATAATGATCGTGGTTTACCGATAAAACCACGAGACCGAGGGAATATAAATGACGACCGGGAACCTCAAAGATAAATTACAGACTGGGACACCCGGACACAAATCACGACCGGGACACAGGGATTATAAATGACGACCGGGACACAGGGACACAACTACAACGGGGACGCCGGGGGCACAGGTGGGATATATAAATGACGGCCGGGACACAGGGATTATTCGAATAGAAATTACAGACCGGAACACCAGGACACAAATGACGACCGGGACACAGGGAATATAAATGACGACCGGGACACTCAAAGAGAAATTACAAACTGGGACACCGGGACACAAATGACGACCGGGACACAGGGAATATAAATGACCCCCGGGACACAGGGAATATAAATGACCTCCGGGACACAGGGACACATTAGAATAATGAGGTATAGATCTGAATACGGATTGTTTTTCCCATGGACAATTATATGTTGCATTTTCAAGAGTCAGTAAACCTGACAATCTATTTATATGCACAGACAATGGTACAACGAAGAATGTTGTATATTCGCATGTTTTACGTAGTTAAAAACATATATTTATATCTGTCTCTATTCACAGGTGGGACACAACTACAATGGCGCGTAACTAATATGGCGCGTAACGACTTACGCGCCCTACCAACTAGGTGTTGGGGTGGCGCGAAGCGCCACCCTAACAGCTAGTATATATATATATATAGATATATCCCCCTGTGCCCCCCGGCGTCCTCGTTGTAGTTGTGTCCCTGTGTCCCGGTCGTCATTTATATTCCCTGTGTCCCGGTCGTCATTTGTGTCCCGGTGTCCCGGTCTGTATATACATTCGTTTTTGAATTGGTATATGATGAAATAAATTTTTTGTTTTTTTCCTTTTTTTCTTTTTAGTTTTTTTTTTGGTTTTTACCTTTTTTTAGTTTTTTTTAAGTTTTTTTTTTTTTTTTTTTTTAAGTTTTTTTTGTAGTTTGTAGTTTTTTGCAATCCTGTTTTCTTGCTGTTCTTGTGATTCCTCGGTACGCTTTCTTTTCTTACTTTCTCTATCAGCGGCAAGTTTTTTGGCATAGACTCTTTGAGCAGCTTCCTCGGCTGTTGCCATTGTAGGTTCTTCAGTCATTTTACGATTAAATATTTTTCCGTCCACGATCTTCAGTTAAAGATTTGTCTTTGAACGATTTTTTAGAATACCTTTAATGACGTCATCGTCATGACAAACATGACGACAACTAACTTCATGACGAAATGATGACATGACGTCACTCGACAGACATAACACACAAACAACTTATTTATATATATACTAGCTGTTGGGGTGGCGCTTCGCGCCACCCCAACACCTAGTTGGTGGGGGCGCTTCGCGCCCCCCCAAGCCCCCCCGCGCGCGTAAGTCGTTACGTGCCATATTAGTTACGCGCCATTGTATTTGTGTCCCTATGTCCCACCTGTGAATATAGATATATATATATATATATATATATATATATATATATATATATATATATATATATATATATGTGTTTTTAACTACGTAAAACTTGCGAATATACAACATTCTTTGCTGTCCAATTGTCTGTGCATATAAATAGATTGTCAGGTTTACCGACTCTTGAACATGCAACATATAATGGTCCATGGGAAAACAATCCGTATTCAGATCTATACCTCATGATTCTAATGATGGCCCTTGAGCTTTGTTGATGGTGATTGCTAATCGACCGTTCCCTGTGTCGCCGTCGTCATTTATATATCCCCCTGTGCCCCCCAGCGTCCCCTTTGTAGTTGTGTCCCTGTGTCCCGATCGTCATTTATATTCCCTTTGTCCCGGTCGTCATTTGTGTCCCGGTGTCCCAGTCTGTGATTTCTCTTTGAGTGTTTCCCGGGCATCATTTATATTCCTTGTGTCCCGGTGTCCCGGTCGTCATTTATATCCCCCGGCGTCCCCGTTGTAGTTGTGTCCCTATGTCCCGGTCGTCATTTATATTCCCTGTGTCCCGGTCGTCATTTGTATCTCGGTGTCCCGGTCTGTATATACATTCGTTTTTTTAGTTTTGTTTTTCTCCTTTATTTTTCATTTTTTTTCCTTTTTTATTTTTTTTTTTTTTTTAGTTTTTTCAGTTTTTTAGCTTTTTTAGTTTTTTTATTAGTTTTTAGGTTTTTTTTTTCTTTTTAGTTTTTTTGTAGTTTTTATCTTTTTTTTAGTTTTTTTAGTTTTTTTCTACTTATGTCCTGGTCGTCATTTATACTCCCTGTGTCCCGGTCGTCATTTGTGTCCCGGTGCTTTGTTGATGGTGATTGCTAATCGAACATTCCTTTTGTCCCGGTCGCTTTCTCTTTGAGTGTAATTTCGTCAGGTGAAAACATGACGTCAGTCAACACACAAACATGACGTCACCCGAAAGACAGACCCACACACACACAGACAACTTATTTATATATATATATATATATATATATATATATATATAATTATATATATATATATATATATATATATATATATATATATATATATATATATATATATATATATATATATATATATATATATATCATGAAAAGAGAAATCACCAATGCTACAGCACAAACACAAAAAAAAAAAAAAAAAAAAAAAAGAGAGACAGAAGGAGAAAAGGAAGACTGTTTTCCTAAATTAGTGATTAATATAGACCAGCACTTGAATGAGGCCTTAACCCTACTCATCCATACAATCACATAGGTCAAACAGCATAGCCACACACAATCAACCATAAAGAATAATCCATGGACAGGCAGTCATGTCGTCAATAAGTATAAGTCGTCATTTACCAAACAATAGAAAAAATGATATAGACAAATAATTCAGAGGCAACACCAAAATGAAACTAAACTGAAAAGCAAACTGAAACTAAAAATGTAGAAACTGGAATTGCATAAATATTTCTATATATTTTGACAATAGATTAAAGTAATTCGAAAACCTTATAACAGATATTTATAATTTGAGGTTTATTGTAAATTGTTGAGTGTTAGCATGCTTGGCACGTAAAATTTTTTCTAACAGTCAATGTTAGAATAAACACTGACAAATTGAAAAACATTGAAAAAGATAGAATGTTACCAAAAAGCAAAACCAGGCTTGGGGTTCAAAGAGAAAGGGCCAGATTAAGAATGTGCAATTTAAGCCAACGAAGGCGTGTCGAGGAACTACCAGAGCAACGCGAAACCAGACTTGCTTCTGAAACAGAAAGTAAAAAAAGAAGGCGTGGCGAGGAATCACAAGAACAGCAAGAAAACAGGCTTGCGGCTGATAGAGAAAGTAAGAAAAGAAAGCGTGCCGAGGAATCACAAGAGCAACCTGAAAATTATCGCCTGGCATTCAGGTGCAGCCCAGTCGATGATTATAGTAGATGTGTTCAAATCGGGACTATGTCTAAAATTTGTCCCTATTGCAAGGCCTTGAAATTCAATGGTGAAACAATGGGAATGTGTTGCGCCTCAGGAAAAGTGAAGCCTCCTCTATTGGCTGCACCACCAGACCCATTGAAAACTTTGCTTACTGGTACTACGTCAGAATCTAAGCGTTTTTTATCACAGATCAGAAAATATAACTCGTGTTTCCAAATGACGTCGTTTGGTGCCCAAATCGAAAATCAAGATAAATTTATGCCTACTTTCAAAGTAAAAGGGCAAATTTATCATAAAGCAGGGTCCCTTCTACCATTCTCAGGCGAGAATCATAAATTTTTACAATTGTACTTCATCAGTGATAGAAATTCTGAATTGAATGCACGTTGCGAAATTTCTCCCAACGTTGAAAGGAAAATCGTTTCCTATCTTTTCCACGAAAATAATATTTTAGTGCGTCTGTTCAAAACAGCCATCGATTTTATGCCTACTGATACGCATAAAATTGTTATTTTCGCTGACAAAACGCCTCCTGACCAACATGTGCGTAGATACAATGCTCCAACTATCGACGAAGTGGCAATCGTTATGGTCGGTGATCAGTTTTTACCTCGAGATATTATTCTTCATAAGCGAAACGCTCAGTTGGTAAGAATTGCTGAAACTCATCGATGCTACGATGCCCTACTATATCCTATCATTTTTTGGGATGGAGCCGACGGCTATCACTTTAATATTAAATTGATGAATCCAGCCACTAACAAAGAAATGAATAAGAAATGCAGTGCAATGCATTATTGTTCCTATAGACTAATGATTCGGCAGGATGAAGAAAATTATATTTTAAAATGCCGTCAATTGTTTCACCAATATGTCGTTGATATGCATGCAAAAATTGAATCAGAACGTTTGCTATATATCCGCCTGAATCAGACCAAGCTCCGCTCTGAACAATACATTCATTTGCGAGATGCAGTTGTAAATGACGGTAATACCACAAACGTTGGAAGATTAACGATTTTACCTTCGTCATATGCTGGCAGTCTCCGTCATATGCATGAATATGCTCAAGATGCTATTGCGTATGTTCGTCTCTATGGTCGTCCAGATTTATTTATTACATTTACATGTAATCAATCTTGGGACGAGATACAGCAGCTTTTACTTCAAGGACAATCGGCGGTTCATAGGCATGACATTACGGCCCGTGTCTTCCGGCAAAAGTTGAAATCACTGATAAACTACATAGTAAAACTTGAAGTGTTTGGGTCAGTGCGATGCTGGATGTACTCAGTGGAATGGCAAAAACGAGGTTTGCCACACGCACATATACTAATCTGGCTACATAATAAAATTACGTCTAACGAAATTGATGATTTGATTTCCGCTGAAATACCTGATGAAAATATCGATAAGGGGTTATTATGATATTGTTGTAAAAAATATGATACATAGACCTTGCGGTGCACTGAACAAAAATTCACCATGTATGGCAAAAGGAAGGTGCACAAAGTAATATCCTCGACTTTTAGTATCCAACACAATTACTGGCAATGATGGTTACCCACAATATAGAAGAAGATCTACTGAAGATGGCGGTAAAACAGCAATAATAAAGAAGCGTAACGGTACCACTATCGAAGTAGATAACCAGTGGGTTGTTCCATATTCCCCATTATTATCAAAAACATTTAATGCACACATAAACGTTGAATACTGTGACTCCGTAAAGGCAATCAAATACATATGTAAATACGTCAACAAAGGCAGTGACATGGCAGTTTTTGGCTTGCAGTCCGAAATCAAAGATATCGACGAAATCGTACAATATCAGGCTGGAAGATACATAAGCAGTAATGAAGCGGCTTGGCAAATTCTTTCATTTCCGATACATGAACGGAGTCCAGCTGTTGTTCACTTAGCGGTACATTTACAGAATGGTCAACGTGTTTATTTCTCAGACACCAACGTGCAACAAAGAGCCCTGAATCCACCGGATACAAAGTTAACTGCTTTCTTTTCGCTATGGAAATATGAGTCTTTTGCAAAAAAGCTGCTGTATACTGAAGTGCCTTCGTATTACACGTGGAACAATAAAAATAAAGTATTTGAACGTCGAAAACAGGGTAAGTTAGTCGACGGCCAACCTACCATCTTCAATGATACCACGATAGGAAGACTCTACACCGTTCACCCCAATCAGCATGAATGCTACTTTCTACGCCTGCTTTTGGTGAATGTACCCGGTCCGACGTCCTTTGAGTATTTGAGAACTGTAAACGGTACTATACATGACACTTACCGTATTGCATGCCAAGCTCTGAATTTATTGGAGAATTACCAACACTGGGATAACTGCATCAATGACGCGTGCGAAACGTCAACTCCAAGTCAAATTCGTGCATTGTTTGGCATCATACTAACAACTTGCTCTCCATCAGCTCCTAAAGAGTTATGGGGAAAATATAAATCAAAAATGTCCGAAGATATACTCCATCGAAAACGGTTAGAGACGTCAGATATGACTTTTGATTTTAAATCAGAAATTTATAACTACACTTTAGTTATTATAGAAGATTTGTGCGTATGTATGGCAAACGAACCTCTTCAGGATTTGGGAATGCCTTAAACTAATCGTACCGCTGCTGTTTCGATATGTATAGAATTGGATCGTGAACAAAGTTACAGTACGAGTGATCTATTGTCGTATGTACAAAATAACAATTCCAAGTTAATGTCGGAACAAAAAGACATTATGATACGATAATGCATTGTGTCGATAACAACGTTGGAGAAATGTTGTTTTTGGATGCGCCAGGAGGTACTGGTAAAACGTTTGTGATAAAACTGATTCTGGCATCAATTCGATCAAAAAATGATATAGCGTTGGCAATTGCGTCGTCCGGAATAGCCGCAACGTTGCTGCCTGGTGGAAGAACTGCTCATTCCGCTTTGAAATTGCCTCTGAATTTCCATTCTACAGAAACTCCCACGTGCAATATTTCCCAATCATCTGGGATGGGTAAAGTATTGCAGCAATGCAAACTTATTATTTGGGACGAGTGCACAATGCCACACAAAAAATCGCTCGAGGCTCTGGATCAATGTTTGAAAGATTTGCGAGGGAATTCGAAACCCTTTGGCAGCACATTAATATTGCTTGCGGGAGATTTCAGGCAAACATTACCTATAATACCTAGATCAACCCCTGCAGACGAAATGAATGCTTGCCTGAAAAATTCTAATTTATGGGCACACGTAAAAACATTAAAATTAACTACAAATATGCGTGTCCGATTGCAAAACGATGACTCTGGTCAAACATTTTCAGATCAATTACTGGCAATTGGAAACGGAAAGCTTCCAGTAGACTCAATTTCAGGACGTATACAACTACCTGCTGAATTCTGTAATTTAGTGACGTCCAAAAATGAATTGATTGAAAAAGTATTTCCGAATATTCTAAACAATTATAAAAATAATAAATGGCTAAGTGAAAGAGCGATTCTCGCACCCAAAAATATAGACGTCCACGAAATCAACAATATTGTTTTAACCAAGATTCGAGACCAGGCAGTCCTTTACAAGTCAGTCGACACAGTTTTGGAACCAAATGAGGCGGTTAATTATCCATCTGAATTTTTAAATTCCGTGGATCTTTCAGGGTTTCCACCACCCGTGCTACAACTAAAAATAGGCGTACCAATAATACTGTTAAGAAATATCAACCCACCAAAGCTTTGCAATGGCACGCAACTTGCTGTAAAAAAAAACAATGGAAAACGTAATAGAGGCCACAATCTTGACAGGGGCTTTTGAGGGTGAGGCTGTTCTTATTCCTGGCATTCCCATGATTCCAACGGATCTGCCTTTTCAATTTAAAAGATTGTAATTCCCAATTCGATTAGCATTTGCAATCACCATCAACAAAGCTCAAGGTCAATCATTAGAAAAATGTATTGATCTTAATACTGATTGTTTTTCCCATGGGCAATTGTACGTTGCATGTTCGAGGGTCGGTAAACCTGACAATCTATTTATATGCAGCGACAGTTGGACAACGAAGAATGTTGTATATTTGCAAGTTTTGTAAAAAGAGCGTTTTTACAAAACTATATATATATATATATATATATATATATATATATATATATATATATATATATATATATATATATATATATATATGTATATATATATATATATATATATATATATATATATATATATATATATATATATATATATATATATATATATATACTAGCTGTTGGGGTGGCGCTTCGCGCCGCCTCAACACCTAGTTGGTGGGGGTGCTTCGCGCCCCCCAAGCCCCCCGCGCGCGTAAGTCGTTACGTGCAACATTAGTTACGCGCCATTGTAGTTGTGTCCCTGTGTCCCACCTGTGAATATAGATAGATATAAATATGTTATTAACTACGTAAAACTTGCGAATACACAACATACTTCGCTGTCCCATTGTCTGTGCATATAAATAGATTGTCGGGTTTACCGACTCTTGAACATGCAGTATATAATTGTCCATGGGAAAAACAATCCGTATTCAGATCTATACCTTATTATTCTAATGATTGCCCTTGAGCTTTGTTGATGGTGATTGCTAATCGAACATTCCCTGTGTCCCTGTTGTCATTTATACATCCCCCTGTGCCCCCCGGCGTCCCCGTTGTAGTTGTGTCCCTGTGTCCCGGTCGTCATTTATATTCCCTGTGTCCCGGTCGTCATGTGTGTCCCGGTGTTTTTTTAAGTTTTTTTCTTTTTAGGTTTTTCTTTTTTTTAGCTTTTTTGGCGCCATATTAGTTACGTGCCATTGTAGTTTTGTCCCTGTGTCCCACCTGTGAATATAGATAGATATATATATGTTTGTAAAACTTGCGAATATACAATATTCTTCGCTGTCCCATTGTCTGTGCATATAATATCCCCCCTGTGCCCCCTGGCGTCCCCGTTGTAGTTGTGTCCCTGTGTCCCGGTCGTCATTTATATTCCCTGTGTCCCGGTCCTTATTTGTGTCCCGGTGTCCCAGTCTGTAATTTCTCTTTGAGTGTCCCGGTCGTCATTTGTGTCCCGTTGTCCCAGTCTGTAATTTCTTCAGTCGAAAAACATGACGTTAGTCGACAAACAACTTCATGACGACATACAGCTCAATCCCTACAATGACGTCAGTCGACAAACATGACATCAGTCGACAAACATGACATCAGTCGACACACAAACATGACGTCAGTCAACAGACACACACAAACAACTTATTTTTATATAGATAGATATATATATAGAAGATTTATATTTATAAAAATTAAATTCCCTGTGTCCCGGTCGTCATTTGTGTCCTGGTGTCCCAGTCTGTAATTTCTCTTTGAGTGTCCCGGTCGTCATTTATATTCCCTGTGTCCCTGTGTCCCGGTCGTCATTTGTCTCCCGGTGTCCCGGTCTGTATATACATTCGTTTTTGAATTAGTATATGATGAAATAAATTTTGTTTTTTTCCTTTTTTTTCTTTTTAGTTTTATTTTTGGTTTTTACCTTTTTTTTTTAGCTTTTTTAGGTTTTTTTCTTTTTTCTTTTTAGTTTTTTCTGTAGTTTTTACCTTTTTTTCATATATATATATATATATATATATATATATATATATATATATATATATATATATATATATATATATACTAGCTGTTGGGGTGGTGCTTCGTGCCACCCCAACACCTAGTTGGTGGGGGCACTTTGCGCCCCCCCCCCCAAGCCCCCCCGCGCGCGTAAGTCGTTACGCGCCATATTAGTCACGCGCCATTGTAGTTGTGTCCCAGTGTCCCACCTGTGAATATAGATATATATATATATATATATATATATACATATATATATATATATATATATATATATATATATATATATATATATATATATATATATATATATAGATATATATATATATATATATATATATTACGTTTAACTACGTAAAACTTGCGAATATACATACCTCTTTATTCTAATGATTGCCCTTGAGCTTTGTTGATGGTGATTGCTAATCGAACATTCCCTGTGTCCCCGTCGTCATTTATATATCCCCCTGAGCCCCCGGCGTCCCCGTTGTAGTTGTATCCCTGTTTCACGGTCGTCATTTATATTCTCTGTGTCCCGGTCGTCATTTGTGTCCCCTTGTCCCAGTCTGTAATTTATCTTTGAGTGTCCCGGTCGTCATTTATATTCCCTGTGTCCCGGTGTCCCAGTCGTCATTTATATATCCCTCTGTGCCCCCGGCGTCACCGTTGTAGTTGTGTCCCGGTTGTCATTTATATTCCCTGTGTCCCGGTCGTCATTTGTGTCCCGGTGTCCCAGTCTTTAATTTCTCTTTGAGTGTCCCGGTCGTCATATATATTCTTGTCCCGGTGTCCCGGTCTGTAATTTCATCACTTGACAAACATGACGTCAGTCGAGATACAGCTCAATCTTTATAATGACGTCACTCGACAGACATAACACACATACAACTTATATATATATATATATATATATATATATATATATATATATATTATATATATATATATATATATATATATATATATATATATATATATATATATATATATATATATATATATATATAGATAGCCGAATTTAAGATTAAACTATTCTACTTGTTTTCTCAATTGATTATTTGGTCATTGACTGTATCTTCCAATAAAATTGCCTGATTGCCTGTGTCAATAAATCCCAGCCAATCATCGAATTTTTGGCTTTACAATGAATTTTAAAGTGATATTATACAACGGGTATCAGAAGTCAGGAGATTCTTTCTCATTATACGGCCAGAAGGTTTAAATAAAATGGCAATGAACTTTATCGAGCTTTGGGACGATGGTAAAGAGTAAGACGGTTAAGCATATCAATTAGTATTAAATAAAAAGACAAAAAGTTTTTTCCAAGTGAAAGTAAGGAGAAACCATAAAACGTAAAACGAACAGAAATTGTTCCATGTATGAAAGGGGGGTTTACCCCAACCTAAACCCTCGCCCTTTACGCTGGAGTCTTAAATTTGTATACTGAATAAGTTCTGTTTGTTTTACGTTTTAATATTACTCATTGCTTTCAGTTGAACAAAATATTTTTTTTCACTTGATTTTGACCGTTTTTCAAATTACGCCGCGTAATCTCCTAAATGCTCCCCTCTTCTGCGTATAAAATTTTCTTTCGAGAATTGTCTCCGGAAGCTTTACTCCTCACGACAAAATCTCCCCGTGGAGAATTCATCCCTGCAGGAAATCCCCCTCTACCAACAATTCATTATATATCCAAGTAACAAATATTATATTGACAAAGGTGCAAATTGTATAACTTACAGTCCTTTTCCCAGCAGGTGTGAGGGGTTGTTTCATCCCCTGAGGCTCAATTCACGTTTGCTCAATCAAATAGTTATCTCAAAGGCTAATCGGATGTCCTTGGGCAGAAAGGGTGCAGCAATGGGACTAGTTGTCCTCCAGGCTTTTTGGTCACCGAAAAAAGGCATTAGAACTTTTGATTTCCCTTCCAAATGAGCCCTCTCCCGATCTTTTAGAACCAATACGATCTTTCAATACGATCACCCCTGAAAATAAACACATCCGTGATCTTTCCTCTGTTGAAAAAAATACACTTGTAGATAGGAGTTGTCTGATAGCTATCTGATATATAGAGTCTTATGGTGTGATTTGCATTCAGAACTCTTGACTTTCGGAGGGTGTTCCCCCTTTTTTCAAAGCTGACAGTGACAGTATTACCTCTAGTGGGGGAATAAATGTATTTTAAGTTTGGTTTCATTATTGATTGTAATTTATTTTGTTTTAGTCTTGATTTCTTCTTTTATAATAATTTCTGTTTACTTTACGTTTAAATCTTCCATAAACAAAGTTTCTCTTGTGACCGATTTCAAATTCACTCTGTGCTTTTCGTGGAGATAGTCTCTTTAAATATAATTTTTTCCTGAATTTACACCGAATCTAATTTCTAATATAATTTTATTATCAATTCTTTCATTAAATATTCCCGCTGAGTCAAATTTTGGCAACTCGTCCTAATGCAACTCTTTTTTCTTTAGTGAAAAAAATATTTATTGGAAATTTAAATACAGTTTTAAGATGCAGTCAAAATGTCTCAGGTTGCCGTGTCATAAAAATAACTAAAGTAGGACAGAGGGACAGCCAAATTACGATAATATTTTTAGTAATGGCCTAAAATACAAAATGTATATTTTTGAAAAAAATGTATTAAAGCATTATAGAATTATATCCTCTGAGGGTGAGAAAGGGCAATGTGTTCATAAGCTCACAGTAGGCTATACAAAAGTCAAAAAATAAGATACTGGTATTTTTTAAATTGAAGGCTGTCGCCTGAGTGAAGGAAGAGTTCACAGCCTGGAATATTGCAGAAGTTTCTGATGGCCAAGAGCCAGTGGAAACCTTATAGCAAATTATTTAGCAACTATTCAGGGAGCGTGACGAATGACCGGCATAAAAAAGGAAAAAATAGCTTATACTCTTTTGGGAGGACCAAAGAACAAATATTTTGCCTCCTTCCCTCCAACACAAAATTTAGACTAAAAAAATCAAAGTTTCATAAAAGTTTCAAATAGATCCCCCAAAACTAGTCAATCATTTTGGCGCATTGCCATCACACCTTATTCTTCTCCATATCCCTAACAAAAATAGATAAACACACTTTTCCTCAAAGCCTTAACTCGATACCCCAGCCGTGAAACAAGGGGGGTTCACTTAACAAACTACATATACAAGTCGTCACTTTTTTAGTGAAACCTACTGAGGGTATAATAAAAATAATATCTTAACTTAAGGGTTCAGTTATCCGCTATAAAACTATCCACGACTGTTTATGTGATCTACAGATTAGAGAATGACTCTATCTATGAAAGTTGTCGACATAACAAATTATACAGGTAAGAGATACCTGAAAGAGTAGACATACCTTTTCTGACACTTTTTAAAGCGGATTTGAGTATTTAACAAAAATTGTTCTGTCATTCAAATGTTTTCAACTAATTATTTGGGCTCCCTTTTTTTCAAATTCCCAAAAAATAACATGTTAAACTTATATAATGAGAAAACTGTTGTTTACACAGCATAAAAACAAAGTTTGATAATTTTTAAAATGAAACAGTTTGTGATACCTTGGATGTGAAGTAAGATTTGTTTTGTGAGGAAGCGACGGTAATAAAAGGATCCAAAAATAATAAGGCTCCAGGTGCTGATAGTGTGGAAAATGAGTTTCTTAAATATGGTGGCTCCGAGGAAAGAAATAGGTTATTGAAGATTATGATGCAGCAAAAGCTGCGACAAAAAGAAATTATTCCGTATAATAAAAGGGGCTGTCCCCTCCTCAACGTCCAACTCTTTACGCTAGAGGTTTTATTGTTTTAACAAGAGCAAAGAGCTCATATGGCACTTGTGACGAGGCTGGAAGAACCAAGAGCTCATATGACATGAGCTCTAGCATTCTAAAAATCACATAGATTGATTTAAAGGAAAATACGGGGCTAAAATACCGGTCCGGATTTAAAATAAGCGCTCTGAGACACGAGCTCCTTCTAAATATAAAAATTCATTAAGATCTGATCACCCCTTCGTATGTTAAAAAAAGTCATTTTTTTAATTTGTCCATTCCTTTCTGAACCCTCAGATGGTTGAATCGTTGACAACGACTTAAACAAGTCAATTTGCTCAGGTCTTTGACACACTTACCAATGTTTATCGTCCTAGCACGTCCAAAAGCATCAAACTCGTAAAGCACTGGACCCCCCCCCCAAAGAGACTAGATCTAGTCCGTTTACGTCAATCATGTATCTACGATATTTGCTTATTCTACCCACCAAGTTTCATCCTGATCTCTCCACTCTAAACGTTTTCCAAGATTTCCGGTTTCCCCTCAAACCCCCCCCCCCCCCCCCAATGTCACCAGACCTGTAGAAATTTAAAATAAGAGCTCAGAATCAAGAGCTAAGATATTCAGAATCTGCCTATTAGATCACTTTGTTGCGTGCAAAAGTATTTTTTATTAATTTTCTTTGATACTCAGTTACCAATTAAAAGACTCGGAATTTACCAAGCAGCTGAGTTTGTCTTATGGAAAATAGCTTTTTCATTGTTATTTTGATATTCAGTCACCAATTAAATATTCAGAATTTACAAAGTAGCTGAATTCCCTTAGTAGTCCAAAAGTACTTTTATTAAAGTCTTGGTACTCAGCCAGAAACTAAGACACTCAAAATTTACCTACTAGCTTATATTGTTCTATTCAAAAATGCCTTTTAAATAATTTTTTGATACTCAATCACCAATCAAAAGTCTTGGAGTTTACCATGTAGCTGAGTTTATTGTAGTCAAAAGTGCTTTTATAAATTTTTATGGTGTTCAGCTAGTAATAAAACACTTGGAATTTATCAACTACATAGGTTTATTGTAGTGAAAAGTGATTTATCCAATTTTTGCTCTGTCAGCAACTAAGACACTCGGAATTTGCCTACTAGCTTAGTTTGGCCTACGCAAAAGTGCTATTATTAAATTTTTGATACTCAGTCACCAGTTCAAAGACTAAGAATTTACCTATAATCTGACTTCGTTGTAGTCAAAAGTGTTTTTATTATTTTTGTTTTCGCATTCAGCCTACAACTAAAAACGCAGAATTTATCAACTCCCTCGGTTTATTTCAGTCGAAAGTGCATTCATTAGGTTTTTCGTACTCAGCCGTAACTGAGACGCTCAGATTTTACCTACTAGCTGAGTTTGTTCTATGCAAAAATATTTTTTAATGATTTTTCACACTCCGTCACCAATTCAAACACTAGAAATTTACCGAGTAGTTGAGTTTGTTGTGGTCAAAAGTGCTTTTATTTTTTATTTTGGTTCTCGGCCAGCAAGTAAACATTCGAAATTTATTAACTACCCATGTTCATTTCATTCGAAAGTGCTTTTATTAATTTTTGATACTCAGTCACCAATTAAAAGACTTAGAATTTACCAAGTAGTTGAGTTTGTTGTAGTCAAAACTGCTTTTATTAATTTTTTGGTCCTTAGCCAGCAAGAAATACACAAGGAATTTATCAACTACCTGAGTTTATTTTAGTCAAAAGTGCTTTTATTAAATTTTTGGTAATCAGTCAGCAACTTTGAAACTCAAAATTTACCTCCTAGCTGAGTTTGTCTTGTGCAAAATTGCTTTTTCATTATTATTTTGATATTTTGTTACCAATTAAATAGTCAGAATTTACACAGTAGCTGAACTCCCTCAGTTTATTGTAGTCAAAAGCCCTTTTATTAAAGTTTTGGTACTCAGCGCGAAACTTAGATTTTAGAAATTTACCCACTAGCTTACCTTGTTTTATTCAAAAGTGTTTTTTTTAATAACTTTTTTATCCTCAGTCATCAATTAAAAGACTCGGAGTTTACCAGGTAGCTATGTTTATTGTAATCAAAAATGCTTTTATAAATTTGTATTGTATTTAACTTGTAATAAAACACTCGGAATTTATCTACTACCTGAGTTTATTGTCGCCAAAAGTGTTTTTACCCAATGTTCTTGTTCTGTCAGCAACTAAGACACTCAAAATTAGCCTATTAGCTGAGTTTGGCCTACGCAAAAGTTCTATTATTAAATTTTTGATACTCAGTTACCAGTTCAAAGACTAGGAATTTACCAATAACCTGACTCTGTTGTAGTCAAAAGTGCTTTTACTATTTTTCAGAATTTATAAACTCCATCAGTTTCTTGTATTCAAAAGTGTATTTATCAAATTCTTGGTGCTCAGCCAGCAACTAAGACACTCAGATTTTACCTACTAGCTGAGTTTATTCTATTCAAACTTATCTTTATTAATTTTTATACCGAGTCGCCAATTCAGAAACTCGAAATTAACCAAGTAGTTGATTTTGTTGTAGTCAAAAGCGCTTTTACTTTTTTGTTTTGGTACTTGGCTAGCAAGTAATCATTCAGAATTTATCAGCTACCCGAGTTTATTATATTAAAAAGTGCTTTTATTAAATTTTTGATACTCAGTCAGCAGCTAAGAAACTTGGGTTTTACCTACTAACCGAGTTTGTTCTATGCAAAAGTGCGTTTTTATTAATTTTTCTGATACTCAGTTACCAATTACAAGATTTGGTAACTTATCAAGAAGTTATCAAGAAGTTAAGTTTGTTGTAGTCAAAACTGCTTTTATTAATTTTCTGGTACTCAGCCAGCAAGAAAACCACTAGGAATTTATCAACTACCTAAGTTTATTTTAGTCAAAAGACAAGCAGAATTTACCCACTACCTGAAGTTGTTGCATGTAAAAGCAGTTTTTATAGATTTTTATGCTATGTTAACGATTAAAAGACTTGGAAATTAGCAAGTAGCTAAGTTTGTTATTAAAAGTGCTTTTAATAATCATTTTGGTCCTCAGCCACCAAGTAACCAATCGAAATTTATCAACTATGTGACTTTATTGTAGTGAGTAGTGCTTCAAATGAAATTTTTGTTGTTCAGTCAGCAACTAAGACACTAAAAATTTGCCTAATAGCTGAGTTTGTTGTATGCAAAAGTGCTTTTTATCAATTTTTTATCCTCAGTCACTAATTGAAAGAGTCAAAATTTACCAGTTAGTTGAGTTTGTAGTAGTCAAAATTGCTTTTATTATTTTTTTGTTCTCGGTCAGCAACTAAAACATTCGGAATTTGTAAACTATCCCAGTTTATTGTAGGCAATTGTGCTTATATAGAGTTTTGGGTCTCAGCCAGCAACTAAGCCACTCGGAATTTACCTACTATCTAAGTTTGTTCTCTAAAAAAGTACTTTTTTATTAATTGTTTGATATTCAGTCACCAATTAATAGACTTGGAATTTACCATGTAGCTGAGATTGTTATAGTTAAAAGTGCTTTCGTTAATCTTTTTGGTATTCACATAGCAAGTAAAACATCCGGAATGTATTTACTACCCGAGTTTATTGTAGTCAAGCGTGCTTATATTTAAATTTTGATGCTCAGTCAGTAACTAAGACAATCATAATTTACCTACTACCTGAGGTTTTAGCATGCAAAAGTACTTTATTATTAATTTTTTTAACACTCAGTCACCAATTAAAAGACCTGGTAATTACCAAATAGCTAAGTTTGTTGCTATCAAAAGTGTTTTTATTAATTATTTGGTACTCAGCCACCAAGTGGCCACTCGGAGTTTGTGAACTACGTGAGTCTATTGTGGTCAAAAGTGCTTCCTATTAATTTTTTTGCTGAGTCAGCAACTAAGACACTCGGAGTTTGTCTAATAGCTGAGTTGTTTGTATGCAAAAGTGCTTTCTTATTCATTTCTTGATACTGTCACCAATTCGAAGATTCGAAACTTACCAACTAGTTGAGTTTATATAGTCAAAATTGCTTTTATTAAATTTTTGGCACTCGGCCAGCAACTAAGACACTCGGAATTTACCGAGTAGCTGGGTTTGTTTTCTACAAAAATACATTTTAATTTATGTTTTGATGCTCATTTTTGATAGTCGAAAGACTTGGAATTTACCAAGTAGTTGAGTTTATTGTAGTAAAAAAGTGCTTTTGTTACTCATTTTGGTATTCAGCTAGCAACAAAGACACTCGGGATTTATCAACTACCTAAGTTTATTGTAGTAACCAGGGCCTTTATTAAATTTTTGATGCTCAGTCAGAAATTAAGACAATCAGAATTTACCTCCTATCTGAGGGTTTTTCATGCAAAACCGCTTTTTTATAATTTTTTATGCTCAGTCACCCATTAAAAGACTTGGAAATTATCTAGTAGCTAAGTTTGTTGTTATCAAAAGTGCTTTTATCGATTATTTGGTACTCAGACACCAGATAACCACTTGGAATTTATCAACAACGTGAGTTTATTGTAGTCAAAAGAGCTTCTTACTAAAATTTTGTTCAGTCAGCAACTAAGACACTCGAAATTCACCTAATAGCTGAGTTGTTTGTATACGAAAGTGCTTATTTATTAATTTCTTAATACTCAGTCACTGATGTCAAAGAATCGAAATTTACCAAGTAGTTAAGTTTGTTGTAGTCTAAAGAGCTTTTACTATATTTTGGTACTCAGCCAGCAACCAAAACACTTGGAATTTATCAGCTCCCTCAGTTTATTGTAGTCAAAAGTGGTTTTATTTAATTTTTGGTACTCAGCCAGCAACTAAGACACTCGGAATTTACCTACTAGCTGAGTTTTTTCTCTCCAAAAGTGCTTTTTTTAATTAGTTTTTTTTTATACTCAGTCACCAATCAAGAAACTTGGAATTTACCAAGCAGCTGAGTTTATTGTAGTAAAAAGTGACTTTGTTAATCTTTTTGGATTTCAGCTAGCAAGTAAGACACTAAGAATTTATCAAATACCTGAGTTTATTGTAGACAAAAGTGCTTTTATTAAATTTAAATTTGTTTTAATTTTTCTCATTTTTTTGTGGTGGGGGTAGTTGGGGGGGTGGGGGGTCATTGGGCTGTTAGAGGTGGGATATGGATGACCATAAGTTCCCTCTAAAAGAGTGTTAATACAAGCCCTCATTCTTCCGAATATGATAATACATGTGGTTAGACAATGCCCATGTTGATATATGCTGTGAAGTAAAGTCAAATTATACATTTTAAATTCTAGTAGTTCTATTTTGAATCAAAGAAAATAGTCTACCAGAATGGTCATTCCTCTGATTATACTACGTCTACCACCCCATTTGAATTTTTATAAACCAGTTTACTAAACTGGTCATTTCTCAGATTAAGCTGATTCTAATAGACCATTTGAATCAAATTAACCGGTTTACAAAACTGGTCATTCTTCTTATTCAGTGAAGATTGATTATATGTTATTCATGTACTGACACTGACAGTTTTATTAAAGTGAGGGCCTCATGGAATATTCAAATGAGATTTACCCTCTGTAGTATCTGGTTGCTATCTGGCTGCTAGAAAAGGTTCATAACCAAATCTGGTTACTAGGTAAACCGGTAATGCAAATTATGTTCCTCCCGGCTTTTGTAAAAGAGGTTCAAATTGCCTATGGGATTGTTCCTCCTGGCTCCACAATCGCTATACTACTCTCAACTAAAGGCTTTTCTGCTTTTATAAGCCAAATTATTAAATTCGAAAGGCAAATAAACGAATACAGATCAGGTCTTTTTCCTACAACTTATACAACTTGCTATCACTCCATTCATGAGTAGTGATGGGGTCAATACTCCTGGTTATACGTCCTTCAGGATTAGGGATTAGGTTAATAGTCCTAGACGAATCTTATTGGCATAATCGAATAAGCAAAAAAAATATATGACAGTTTTACCTATCAACCAAAACCAGTCATTGGACCTTCCCTAGCAACCAGATTGTCTATACAAAAAAGAGTACTTATCTTTTTCATGGTTCCATAAGTCTCATTTTAATATAGCCATGAGGTCCTAGCAATCAGCCGTAGCAACCATATTCAATATATGGCTGGATTTTCAATGTATTTCATATTAGTAAGAAAGTGAAATTTGGAGAAAGAACAGTTTGAATATACTCTTTATCATCAGCTTTTTATTTGGCAAGACATACTAGTAAAAATGAGTGGTCTGCTTACACTTTCAGAATTTGATATTGGAGCTGGCAACAGCGGCAATGATACAAAGACACAAGTACCAAAGTAACAGTAGAAACTACAAGAGGATCTCGCATAAACCTTGAATGAGATGAGATGTATGCAAGATATGTGAAATCATTGAGCAAATTGAAATTGGAGGAGCGGTTACATTTTACAGCAAAACTTAATATAATGCATATACATAGACTTCAAGCTGCTTCAAATGCAATAGTGAAATATATTGAGGACAATAAGTTGAATCAGTAAGAGAAAAATGATTGATATATTGTTTTAATTATGTAATAAAAATGTTTCTAAATCGATAATGTTTTCTTATAGATAATTTTAGTAGTATTCCGTTCCTCTCTCTCTAGAACTAGAAAACATTACTCTATTTATCGTTCATAAGTCATTTTTATTTTGACTGTTAAAGAATCAACACAGGAAAAAATGTTCTATGCATGTCCACTATGTACTCATCAACTGGTCGTCTTTTGACAATTGTACAATTGTTGACGAGTGTGATGAAAAGTTTCGGTTGTACAATCCGTGTAAATTGCAAAGAGAATATGTAGTTCAAATTAAGGACTCTTAATTCCTATCTAGAAGAGATTTGTAACTCTAACAATAGAGGATTTCGATGCTCTAATTGTAACCAAGGTATATGTAATCAATGGGATAATATATATCCAAGTATGACTGGAAAGAACCCAAATGAGATTTTAGTCTTTTTCTAAGATACGGGTATCGTCATAGTTTTAAAATATTTTGGGAGGAAAAATCAAGTCTACGCTTCAAAAGTTAGAATAACATGATAATTTAGTTTCTACGTCATCGCTGTGAAAACAATGGCTAATCTATCTATATATATAAAAATAAGTTGTCTGTCTGTCTGTGGATCAGGTGACGTCATGTTTCTGTGTCGGCTGACGTCATGAAATTAGTTGTCGTCATTTTTGCTTTGACGGTGACGTCATTCAAGATATTTAAGACATATGTTCACGTAGAAATCTATTAATGTTTAAGTTTACAATGACTGATGAACTTACCATGGCAAAAGCCGATGAAGATGCTCAAAGAGTCTATGCCAAAAAATTTGCTGCTGATAGAGAAAGTCAGAAAAGAAAGCGTGCCGAGGAATCAAAAGAACAGCAAGGAAACAGGCTTGAGGTTAAAGAACGCAAAACCGCGCAGTTAGATGAAGATCCACCTGGACAGCGAGAGTCAAAACATATCAAAACTAAAAATGATAGCGATGATGATTGGGTTTCGGATTTTGACTCGGATAAGGTCATCAATGCCTACCAGATTTTAGTTAAAAAAACAAAGGTTCGGCGATATGTATTTCATAGTGAAGCTGAAAAATAAAGAAGAAAAAGAAATCTGAAAAAAGAAAAAATGTAAAAAACTAAAAAATACTAAAAAGAAAAACACTCAAAGAGAAATTACAGACCGGGACACAAATGACGACCGGGACAGAGGGAATATAAATAACGACCGGGACACTCAAAGAGAAATTACAGACTGGGATACCGGGACACAAATGACGACCGGGACACAGGGAATATAAATGACGACCAGGACACAGGTATTTAAGAATATCGTTCAAAGACAAATTTTTAATTGTAAGAAGACCGTTGAAAGAGAAATTTCTAATTGTAAAATGACTGAAGAACCTACAATGGCAACGGTACCACCATCGAAGTAGATAACCAGTGGGTTGTTCCATATTCCCCATTATTATCAAAAACATTTAATGCACACATAAACGTTGAATACTGTAACTCCGTAAAGGCAATCAAATACATATGTAAATACGTCAACAAAGGCAGTGACATGGCTGTTTTTGGCTTGCAGCCCAAAATCAAAGATTTCGACGAAATCGTACAATATCAGGCTGGAAGATACATAAGCAGTGATGAAGCTGTTTGGCGAATTCTTTCATTTCCGATACATGAACGTAGTCCAGCTGTTGTTCACTTAGCGGTACATTTACAGAATGGTCAACGTGTTTATTTCTCGGAAACCAACGTGCAACAATGAGCCCTGAATCCACCGGATACAAAATTAACAGCTTTTTTTTCGCTTTGCAAAAATGATTCTTTTGCAAAAAAACTGCTGTATACTGAAGTGCCTTCGTATTACACGTGGAATACTAAAAATAAAGTATTTGAACGTCGAAAACAGGGTAAGTCAGTCGACGGCCAACCTACCATCTTCAAAGATACCACGATAGGAAGACTCTACACCGGTCACCCCAATCAACATGAATGCTTCTTTCTACGCCTGCTTTTGGTGAATGTACCCGGTCCGACATCCTTTGAGTATTTGAGAACTGTAAACGGTACTATACATGACACTTACCGTAGTGTATGCCAAGCTCTGAATTTATTGGAGAATGACCAACACTGGGATAACTGCATCAATGACGCGTGCGAAACGTCAACCCCAAGTGAAATTCGTGCATTGTTTGGCATCATTTTAACAACTTGCTCTCCATCAGCTCCTACAGGGTTATGGGGAAAATATAAGTCAAAAATGTCCGTAGATATACTCCATCGAAAACAGTTAGAGACGTCAGATATGACTTTTGATTTTACATCAGAAATTTATAACTACACTTTAGTTATTATAGAAGATTTGTGCGTATGTATGGCAAACAAACCTCTTCAGGATTTGGGAATGCCTTCATCTAACCGTATCGCTGCTGTTTCGACATGTGTAGAATTGGATCGTGAACAAAGTTACAGTACGAGTGATCTATTGTCGTATGTACAAAATAACATTTCCAAGTTAACGTCGGAACAAAAAGACATTTATGATACGATACTCAATTTCAGGACGTATACAACTACCTGCTGATTTCTGTAATTTAGTGACGTCCAAAAATGAATTGATTGAAAAAGTATTTCCGAATATTCTAAAAAATTATAAAAATAATAAATGGCTAAGTGAAAGAGCGATTCTCGCACCCAAAAATATAGACGTCCACGAAATCAACAATATTGTTTTGACCAAGATTCGAGACCAGGCAGTCCTTTACAAGTCAATCGACACAGTTTTGGAACCAAATGAAGCGGTTAAGTATGCATGTTTGTTTGTTTGTAAAAAGAGCGTTTGCATATGACGTCATTATTAGTACATACGGCTTTGTATATGCACAGACAATGGGAAAGCCAAGAATGTTGTATATTCGCAATTTTTACGTAGTTTAACTCCTGCAGACGAAATGAATGCTTGCCTGAAAAAAGGGACACAACTACAATGGCGCGTAACTAATATGGCGCGTAACGACTTACGCGCGCGGGGGGGGCTTGGGGGGGCGCGAAGCGCCCCACCAACTAGGTGTTGGGGTGGCGCGAAGCGCCACCCCAACAGCTAGTATGATGATAAATCTATTGATTTTTATTTGGCTGTTATAGAAGTGATTCTCCATTTGAAAAAAACTGTGTGTGATATTACTTCAAATAAGCAAATTGAAACACGTGAATTTTAGAATATAAAGGGGAAAGTATTATTAACTACACAAAGAGATATAATAAGAGTGAGGTTACGTTTTACTGTAGACAATCTGGCCCTGACTTTGCGCATCAAGAGCAATATGCAGTGAATTTAGATGATCTACCACCATTAGTTGTTCTCGACAGCAACCCTTACATGTAAGATGACATATAAAGATGAGAAAAAAGTCTTTTTTATCTATTTATATTTTTTACTAATAAACAAATTTGCAAACATTTTTAGAACATTTTATTCTTAGGACACTGATATCAATATTCTACAGGTTTAAAGGTGTATTTTCCACTAGGATGTCATTCAGTTGAGGATTGTCTACGTAAATGTTGAGCGTAGACAGGAAATCGATAAGTGTAGCCAAGAAATCGAAAAAAGAAATATAACAGTGCATGAAAACCACGGCGTTTAGTCGTTAAATATTGCAATTTCCACTGATTTTGAATAGTAGTTTTCCCTCTGCTTTCAATAAAGTTGATGATATCTATATTCCTCGCTGTTCGAAAAATTCATAGCAAATGATCTGTCTTTACTTTCGATGGACTGCAGTTAACAACAATATTGGTATTATTAACGTTTCGAATTTTTTCAGAAAACCCAAGGGTATACATTAGGATTTGCATATTTGCATGTAATAATCCATATTAAATACGCTGATTATTTGATTTGTGTTCATGGTGCGATGACCAGTAGAACACTGCCTTCAAGATTGATTTCCCAGTAAGTTACAAATCAATTTAATCAAATTAATGAGATTTATTTATTGATCTCTGAATTATTCATTATTATTAATTACTAGCTGTTGGGGTGGCGCTTCGCGCCACCCCAACACCTAGTTGGTGGGGGCGCTTCGCGCACCCCCCAAGCCCCCCCGCGCGTGTAAGTCGTTACGCGCCATAATAGTTACGCGCCATTGTAGTTGTGTCCCTATGTCCCACCTGTGAATATAGATAGATATATATATATATATATTATATATATATATATATATATATATATATATATATATATATATATATATATATATATATATATATATACATATATATATATATATATATATATATATATATATATATATATATATATATATATATATATATATATATATATATATATATATATATATATATATGGTTTTAACTACGTAAAACTTGCGAATATACAACATTCTTTGCTGTCCCATTGTCTTTGCATATAAATAGATTGTCAGGTTTACCGACTCTTGAACATGCAACATATAATGGTCCATGGGAAAACAATCTGTATTCAGATCTATACCTCATGATTCTAATGATTGCCCTTGAGCTTTGTTGATGGTGATTGCTAATCGACCATTCCCTGTCCCGGTGTCCCGGTCGTCATTTACATCCCCCTGTTTCCCCCGGTGTCCCCGTTGTAGTTGTGTCCCTGTGTCCCGGTCGTCATTTATATTCCCTGTGTCCCGGTCGTCATTTGTATCCCGGTGTCCCGGTCTGTATATACATTCGTTTTTTAGTTTTGTTTTTCTCCTTTATTTTTTTCCTTTTTTTTTCTTTTTTAGCTCATTTAGATTTTTAGATTTTTTAGTTTTTTTATTAGTTTTTAGTTTTTTTTCTTTTTAGTTTTTTTGTCCCGGTCGTCATTTATATCCCCCTGTTTCCCCCGGTGTCCCCGTTGTAGTTGTGTCCCTGTGTCCCGGTCGTCATTTATATTCCCTGTGTCCCGGTCGTCATTTGTATCCCGGTGTACCGGTCTGTATATACATTCGTTTTTTAGTTTTGTTTTTCTCCTTTATTTTTTTCCTTTTTTTTTCTTTTTTAGTTTATTTAGATTTTTAGATTTTTTAGTTTTTTTATTAGTTTTTAGTTTTTTTTTCTTTTTAGTTTTTTTGTAGTTTTTACCTTCTTTTTAGTTTTGTTAATTTTTTTTTTTACTTATGTCCTGGTCGTCATTTATACTCCCTGTGTCCCGGTGCTTTGTTGATTGCTAATCGAACATTCCTTTTGTCCTGGTCGCTTTCTCTTTGAGTGTCGTCATTTATTTTTTTTCTTTTTTAGTTCTTTTAGTTTTTACCTTTTTTATTTTTTTTTAGTTTTTTAGATGAAAATTTTTTTTAGTTTTTTCCTTTTTTTCTTTTTAGTTTTTTATTGGTTTTTACCTTTATGTTAGCTTATTTTTCAGTTTTTTCCTTTTTTTTTAGTTTTTTCCTTTTTTTTTAGTTTTTTTTTATTTTTTATTTTTTTTTGTTTTTTACCTTTTTTTAGTTTTTTTAGTTTTTTTAGTTTTTTTAGTTTTTTTTAGTTTTTTAGCTTTTTTACTTTTTTTATTAGTTTTTAGTTTTTTTGTAGTTTTTGCCTTTTTTTAGTTTTTTCAGTTTTTTTTAGTTTTTTATTGGTTTTTACCTTTATTTTAGCTTATTTTTCAGTTTTTTTCCTTTTTTTTAGTTTTTTTTAGTTTTTAGTTTTTTAGTTTTTTACCTTTTTTTAGTTTTTTTAGTTTTTTAGCTTTTTTATTTTTTTTATTAGTTTTTAGTTTTTTTTGTAGTTTTTGCCTTTTTTTTAGTTTTTTTAGTTTTTTAGCTTTTTTATTAGTTTTTAGTTTTTTTTGTAGTTTTTGCCTTTTTTTAGTTTTTTTAGTTTTTTAGCTTTTTTATTTTTTTTATTAGTTTTTAGTTTTTTTTGTAGTTTTTGCCTTTTTTTAGTTTTTTCAGTTTTGACGTCACCTGATCCAGTTTTTTCAGGTGACGTCACCTGATCCACGATCCACAGATCCACAGACAACTTATTTTTATATATATAGATAGTTTTTTTTTTTTACTTATGTCCTGGTCGTCATTTATACTCCCTGTGTCCCGGTGCTTTGTTGATTGCTAATCGAACATTCCTTTTGTCCTGGTCGCTTTCTCTTTGAGTGTCGTCATTTATTTTTTTCTTTTTTAGTTCTTTTAGTTTTTACCTTTTTTAGTTTTTTTTAGTTTTTTAGATGAAAATTTTTTTTAGTTTTTTCCTTTTTTTCTTTTTAGTTTTTTATTGGTTTTTACCTTTATTTTAGCTTATTTTTCAGTTTTTTCCTTTTTTTTAGTTTTTTTTTATTTTTTATTTTTTTTAGTTTTTTACCTTTTTTTTAGTTTTTTTTAGTTTTTTTAGTTTTTTAGCTTTTTTACTTTTTTTATTAGTTTTTAGTTTTTTTTTGTAGTTTTTGCCTTTTTTTAGTTTTTTCATTTTTTTTTTTAGTTTTTTATTGGTTTTTACCTTTATTTTAGCTTATTTTTCAGTTTTTTCCTTTTTTTTAGTTTTTTTTAGTTTTTAGTTTTTTTAGTTTTTTACCTTTTTTTAGTTTTTTTAGTTTTTTAGCTTTTATTATTTTTTTAATTAGTTTTTAGTTTTTTTTTGTAGTTTTTGCCTTTTTTTAGTTTTTTTAGTTTTTTAGCTTTTTTATTAGTTTTTAGTTTTTTTTTGTAGTTTTTGCCTTTTTTTAGTTTTTTAGTTTTTTAGCTTTTTTATTTTTTTTATTAGTTTTTATTTTTTTTTATAGTTTTTGCCTTTTTTTAGTTTTTTCAGTTTTGACGTCACCTGATCCAGTTTTTTCAGGTGACGTCACCTGATCCATCCACAGACAGACAACTTATTTTTATATATATAGAAGATTAATGTTTGCTTAATGATTGTTACTATATTAATTATATTATTTCTTAATTATTATCTTGATTAATGAGTAGAGTAATATGTATGAATTTAAAATTCCATTCGGATCGTTTCTTAGCAGACCTTGAATGTCTGGCAAAACACCACTTAACGAAAATAATTCAAAATCGTGATAAAAAGTTTTTAGAAAATCTTAAAATAAATATTATTGCTATAGTGTGTGGAAACAGTCCTGTGATAAAAAAAAAAAAGACTACTACGCCAGACATCAAGTTTCTACGGGGACTTGACGTGCTTATTATTATTGAACCAAACTCGTGGTTGATTATAGACGATTTAGCTGAATACATTAAAGAACGGTTTCAGGAGATGGTAAAGTTATTCACAGCCCAGTCTCATCATAAAAAAACTTCGTATCCTTTATTCTCCACAATCTCTTTCATCAGAGGAAATGATTGAGGACACTTACCTTGAATTATGCTTACTATATTATCTATAGGGTTGTTCGTGATTCAAGTTCTCATATTACTTTAAACAAGCAAATCTATTTGCTGTGACTACACGGATTTACGTGTAGTCACGGACATTTTGGCAATGAAATTACTGTATACCTACCACTGACTAGTATAAAATGTCATTAGTTGACATTATGACACTGAAGAAACTAAACGAAAACAGGCATTACTCTGTCCTAGGTAATTGAAACTCAAGGCTTAGGAAGGTTATATTCAGACATGGCATAAAAAGCACTTTGAAGATGATCCTAATGATTTTTTTAACAGTGAGACAATTGCGAGCGATGAAAAGTAATTTTAATTCAAAATGCCCCCAACGTGTCAGTTTGCATAAGCCCCACCGTTGAAGGCCGCTCAAAGTAAATGTCATTAATCAAGCTCAACCTCAAAATTGACAACCGCCATCACAACCAAAACGGGAAGATTTATCTTAAGCCTCATCAAGTATTGTAGACCTAATGCTTCAATCGTATTGTGAGCAAAGTAAAAGACTCTTGAACTATCTCACTGAAAATGAACATGTACAAATTGATGTTAGTGGGGATCAAGTTAAAACCCAAGGCAAGAGTTAAAGCTTAATTGATTTGTTATCGGATTTAATTGCAAATCGTAATTACTTAAATCATTAGATAGTAATTTGTTTATTTTTTAACCTTATTTTTTAACCTTCATAACCTTTAAGGTCTAATGTGTCCATATATGCACCTTTTGAAAGATGTAACTGACACATGTCTAGTTTACCGTCTGCAGCAGCATCGTGTAAAGGTGCTCGTCCAGAACTTTTTCTTGAAGGTTCAATTTTACAACTGCATGAGCCCAATAATCGGGCTGGAACACATTCAGCCTTGACAGGCACAAACGCACTCGAATTTTGAAAGTTCAAGTTATGTGTTTTCTTTTTTTTCGGTTCACAGCCTTGCTAAATTGGTTACTCATTTCTTCAAAATGTCTTTTTCTTGATGGTTTAATCTTACAAATCCTTACACCTGTTTCATGGCATGATCGGGAAAAAATACATCCTGGCTTGACAGGTTCTAACGTGCATGAATTTTCAAAGCTCAGGTTACAAGTTTTCTTTTTTCTCAAACTTACGATCTTGCTAGGACCTCGGTTACTCTTTTTTTCTAGATGACATTTTCTTGGCTTATATCTGGCAGGAACATTTTCAGCCTCGATAGGCGATAGGACATCCCTTTATCTGCAAAATTTCTCTTCCAAGCTTTCATTCGCTTTAGATCCTTTTTGTGATCATTTCTCATTGCTTTATGTTTCAAAACTGACAACCGATTTTTAAAAGCAAGTTTATTTATAGATTCGGTGACGTAAGTATTCATATTTAGCGTTAATGACGTATAGTATCCTTTTCATGTCATATTCTTTAGAAAGATAGTTATGATGTCATACCAGTGCGAATAAGCCCATGCTCCAATAAATAAATTACAATACCAAAATTAACACGGACATGTGTCTTACCAAACCAAATACTGCACTTTTATAACTAGACTGTTGATCTTAAAAAATTGCAGCAGTCTGTAGCCATCGTAGTTTCTTTTTTGTACACCAGATTTACCCAGCTGAGCATCATCTATCACTATTTCTACCGACCTGCGCGTTAAGATTAAGCATGGGTACTTTTTTCTGAAGATAGAGAAAAAAAAACAGGGCTTGAATGAAACAGAATGGAAACAGAATAGGTCAACAAAAAACAGAAGACCTGTTTCTGTTTCTATTCTGTTTTTTGATAAAAAAAAAACAGTTGTTTTTGTTATAAAAACAGCTGTTTTTCGAATGCTTAAAGGCTAAATATTTTAAATGATAAGTTTTGGCTTGTTATCAAAAAGTTAATAAAAGTATGAGTTGATCAAGCCTTAAAGCTTATCATTTAAAAATTGTGCATTGTTTTCCGGACATGCTGCAGTTTCTGGCAGCTTCGAAAAGATCTTTTCGTTTCGAGTCCAAAAAATATATTGGTCTCCAATATGAAAAAAACTAATTTTAGTGTATCATTTTCTTCTCGTCAGAATTGCCACTTGCCATGGGTGGTACTTTTCTCTGGTGGTAACACTTTTGAGAAAACCTAGTACTATTGCAGCATTTTTCCGGAAAAACAGCGGTTTTCATTATAAAGAGGTGAAAAACTGGCCAAGCACACAAAGTTTACAATCCTTTTTTTCATTTATAATTATTTTCTTCCATTTTTCCGTTCCTTTTTTCAAAAACATGCTTTCATATGTATTCATTATCTCCTCGACTTCCAAAAGATGCATAGTAGTTATTTGAGACATTTCGAAAATAAAATAAACTTCTGTATGAAATTACGCAGTCATCTCAAAGTCAGAAGTGTTTAAGTAGTGTCCATATTTGCTTTGGAGGCGGTAGTTTTCTCTTCTGGACCTTGCTTCCCCTCCCTTCATCCTGACGTTCCGAAGCCGTCTTAAGCAAAAGTATGTAACAAGAAAAATGAATGGAAAATTGACAATTCTTACTCAAGAATTTATGCTGCCAGACGGCTTAGAACAGCCTTTTAAGATTAATAATTTCCTAGCTAATGTATTTGAAAATTTTTCAAAAGGAAAAATTAATGATTGAAGGGTTGTTCCCATACTTTTACGGTGCTTCATGCAAGAAAATACTATTCTAGGCCTTCCGACGAATATATTCTAAAATAAATTAGTAAAATAAAATTTCTCAAATTATTAATTTCAAAGAAACTTGGACTCTGCTACATATTACTCTCTTTAAGTATCCTCTTTTCTTAAATAGGTTATAATAAATTTAAAGCCAGGCTTTATATAAAATTTGTAATACTGTGTATATGCAATTTAATTAAAAAAAAGCCTAATGAAAGCTCTACATCACTCTGACAGGAGTTTCTAGACTAGCAGTTTCTCATCTAATAATTTTAAGGAATTTGAGGTAGATTTGCCAATAATGCGGGAGCATTTTACGATTTGTTTGTGATTCATCCATTAGCAAACAAAATCTAATAAGAGCCCCTCTTACAGATTAGACGTTTTACCAATGGCAAAATCTGAGTTTTTTTTTGTTTTTTTTTAGGGGGCAGAATCAACCTTTTTTTAACCGCAGTCTTTCGTCCGATAGAAAAATTTCATTCTCTTGCCAACTTTTCTCGAAAGACAAATGAGAATGGGACCTCTATCCACGTAATAGAAATAACCTTACATAATCTTCATTTATAGTGTCGATAAAATAAGTATTCATATTCATATTTAATGACGTAAAGTATCCTCATCAAGCCATATTTTCAAGTGTATGCTGACATACTTTTATACTGTCATACTGTTATACAGTTATACTGTCAGACTGTTATAATTTCAAAATAACAGCAGTCTGTAGCCAGTACAGTTTTCTTTTCCTACAAAAAATTTACCTACGCTCGCATACCATCTATCCCTACTTGTAACTACCTGCGCGTTAAAATCTTCTAATAAAAACACCGTATTTCTACCTCGGTATTAGATGCATAACATCGTATGTCTGTAAATAATATTCATCTGAGTCACTATTATCCCTGTCATTCGGTTTTGCAGGGACAATATACTACTATGACTGATACCGTGCACTTTTTAGTCATAAAATGAGAGACTAGCAATCAATTAGCAATGCCTTTCCAACCTAAACAAGACTTGGCCGCTTTCTTACTCATCATGAGAAATGAAACACTGGGAATTTACTACTTTGTTTCAACTCACATCATACAAATTAAGGGAGAGTCTCAATGTTTCGAAAACTGAGTTGGCTTATGTACATAATGAAGTGAGTGGGGGACAGGCACTTCTTCCTATGTTCCTTTATGTGAGTACACACACAAGACAGTCGAGTTACAGTAGTACAGTCGAGTTTTACAGTAGTAGACTTTGTTAAGCAAGAGATAAAGTTCCAGTTTTGAACAATAAGCAAGCAAGGGTAAAATCAAAGGTATTTCTATTCACAGCCTATAGAAGTTTTACTAGGCTAACTAACACGCAATCGAAACATTTGTTAGTACTCCTGATCTTGTATTGGCACATTTTTTCTGGATGATATGCAAAATAATTTGATGAAAAAGAGGTTACCAGTCAGGCATTATCTGGTGTTACACAACCTTTTCTTGTAGGAAATCCAATTTGCATTGTTAGGATATTGGATTTCTTTCTGAAAACTCAGAATTTATTGAAAAAGCTCCTTTTCAAGCACAACATTGTGGACCGTGAAGGAAAGATCGGAACTTACTAATAGACGTAACTGACACGATCTTATAAAAACGGATCCACCAAAAGGTCGTAGCTACCACTTCCGACCTTTAGGTGGGACAAGCTTTTCACGCTCTTAGTTGAGATCTTTCCCTTTCATATTTACACACTTTGGCGGTAGAATATGAAAAAGGAAAAAACGGAAAGGAAACGAAAAAACGGAAGCTATCCACTTGATCGATCTTCTCATTACCCTACATCACCTCTAGACATTTACCCCCTCACCACTCATTCCGAGTCTAGGCGACTTACTCTTCTTAACGTTAATTTGCAAGCCTATGCTTCTATATAAATCTATCTTATAGACCTCTAAAAACTTCCAAGAAATCATTTATTTTGCTAATATTTTCATCTAGGACGCTTAAATCATTAGCACAGCCAAAATCTATGAGAGTTTTATTTTCCCATTTGACTCCATACTCTTCAATAGCCTTTGTCAATATAAACTTCTTGTTTATATCCCTTTTATATCGGCTGATGCAATAGTTTACGTAAGTTCTCAAAGATAGTCAATTAAATAACGTCGGTATGTGGTCTTTATTCAATAGCATAAGAATACACGTACAGTAAAGAGAAGGTAGCAAAAGACCGTACAGCTCAGACGAAGGCAAAAGATAGAATGGATTTTAAAATATACCCTGGCCGATACATTCCTGCAACGAGAATTAAAGTGACTGGCTGTTCGACTCAGTCTGAAGACAAAACCCTTTTTGCGACTAGCTATAGTCCAGGAAGCCCCCTTCCCCTGGAACGAACTCTCGTTGAAATATATATGGCAAACTTTGTTAAGAGTGAGAGCCCAAAAAGGCTTCTCCAATTTATATCTCAAATACTTTAAACCCCATTATTAGGACAAAGGGCATGAAAATGATCCACGCAGAGGGGGATAGAACGCAATCGTTGTTAGCTTGTGATTCTATACGAAACCAGCTACTAACCTCATTTCCTAAATTAACAACAGCAATTTAACTCTCGTACACAGCTCTAATCCCTTTAACATGTTTATCTAGTATAGCATATAAGGATAGAACCTTTGCTAAAGCTCTTCTATCAGTTGATCGCATTAGGGCAGTCTTTATTCAAAAACTTATTGATCTTCTAGCAACAGTGTCTGATTTACGTCATATTTCAAATCTTTAACAAGGGGATATTCCGATGAGTTTCCAAAAAATCTAAAACCGAGAAAAAAGAAATTTGACCACAAATTGTGATATTGTAAACGTCTTGTTACAAGAAAAGCATAACTATTTATAATTTAATGATGTATCACTAATTTGATACGAAGTGTCAGTATTTCCCTATTTGTAGGCAATCCATTCTTAGACACGGTTTTAGACATGATTTTCACACCCTTCACCTCATTACCTCAAAGATTGACTCCTCAGTCATTTTAAGTTGAAGAGCCTGGCAAATCCAAAATATCTAGATCAAAATTTGGTGCTAGCCTCTACTACCTCACCCAAAAAAGGACAGTCTGATTGATGTAACATGACAGAAGCCGAACAAGAGTACTCGTGTATATTATTTTTTTTTTCCGAGGGAAAGGCGAACCTGAACAATTTTTCAGGAGCGGGGGGCGAAGTTTAACAAAATTCTATGTCAACCTGGAACAATCCAGAATTTTTGTGAATTTTAAACATTTTTACCACTATTGCATATTTGATCATTTTATATTCTTACCATTTTGCCATTAATTTATCAATAATTTAGCCAAAAGAAATTCCTTCTTCGCTCTCTTATTAACAAGCTGAAAGCCAAGTATTCTTAGAAGTAGAAGTTCGTCTCTTAGCTGGACCATTCTTTTCTTATGTTGATTAAAAATAAATAGTTTTTCCAAGGGAAGTAAAGAGCAAAGTTGAAATTTAAAACAGACAAAAATTATTGCATCACAGCCTACTTAATATATATCAATAAAATTAGTATAAATAAACCAACTAATAGTGTTTCTCCATGTTTCTAGGATTTGGGATTATAGAAAACTAGCATTTTACTGAAAACACAGAAGTAAAGCATAGAAACATGAGTATTTATTTGGGAGTCAAGATTGAGTATACAGCCAGACAACAATACAATCAAACAGTTCGTGGTAACGAACCGGCTCAATAGTAAACGAAACTCTAAAAAACGGAATTTCGCTGCTAAAAGATATATTAAATAAATTAGATTTTTATGCTGATTTTAAATATATAAATTTCATCAAATTTAGTCTTTGTCATTAAAAGTTACGAGCCAGAGAAAATTTGCCTTATTTTGGAAAATAGGGGGGAAAACCCCCTAAAAGTCATAGGATCTTAACGAAAATCACAACTTCCCATTCAGCATATCAGAGAACCCAACAGAAAAATTTCAAGTTTCAATCTACAAAAATGTGGGATTTCGTATTTTTGTCAGAAGACAAATCACGGGTGCGTGTTTATTTGTTTGTTTGTTTTTTCCCAGGGGTCATCGTATCGACCAAGTGGTCCTAGAGTGTTGCAAGAGGGCTCATTCTAACGGAAATGAAAAGCTCTAGTGCCCTTTTAAGTGACCAGCAAAATTGGAGGGCACCTAGACCCCCTCCCACTCTCATTTTTTTTCCAAAGTCAACGGATCAAAATTTTGAGATAACCCTTTGGTTCCGCATAGTCGAAAACCATAATAACCATGTCTTTGGGGATGATTTAACCACACCCCCCACAGTCCGTGGGGGAGGGGCTGCAAGTTACAAACTTTGACCAATGTTTACATACAGTAATGCTTATTGGGAAGTGTACCGACGTTTTCAGGGAGATTTTTTTTTGGTTGGGTGTGGGGTAGAGGGGAGAGGGCTATATGGAAAGGTGTTTCCTTGGAGGAATATTTCATGGGGGAAGAAAAATTCAATGAAAAGGGCGCAGGATTTTCTAGCATTACTATAAAAAAAAAACGATGAAAAAATAAACATGAAAACGTTTTTCAATTGAAAGTAAGGAGAAGCATTAAAACTTAAAAAGAACAGAGATTATTACGCATGTGAGGGGTTCTAAAAATACTTTAGCATACAGAGCGAGGTATTTAGGAGGAGCTTAATACTTCGCTCTTTATGCTAAATTATTTTTAGTAATTTCAACTATTTATTCTACGGCCTTTCTGATTCAGGGGTCATTCTTAAAGAATTGGGACAAAACTTAACATTTAGTGTGAAGAGCGAGGTATTAACGAAGGGACAAACCCCCTCATATATATAATCAAAAATATAACAATATAAAAGTTTGTTACGTAAGTTAATTCTTAAGTTAAGTATATTTTTACTAATAAAAATGTTCGTTAAAAATTAAAAGTTCTAGTTGCCTTTTTAAGTAACCGAAGAATTGGAGGGCAACTAGGCCTCCTTCCCCGTCCCTTATTTCTCAAAATCGTCTGATCAAAACTAAGAGAAAGCCATTTAGCCAAAAAAAGAATTAATATGCAAATTTCATTTTAATAGTTTATGTACGGAGAGCCAAAATCAGACATGCATTAATTCAAAAACTTTCAGAAATTAAATAAAAAAAACAAGTTTTTTGAAATGAAAGTAAGGAGCGACTATAAGACTTAAAACGAACAGAAATTACCCCGTATATGAAAGGGGCTTTTCCTCCTCGACACCCCGCTCCTTGTGCTAAAGTTTGATTCTTTCTCGCAACTCTACTTTTTAAAACAACACAAAACTTTAGCGTAAAGAGCGGGGCGTCGAGGAGGAAAAGGCCCTTTCATATATGGATTAATTTCTGTTCGTTTTAACTATTAATGTCGCTCCTTACTTTCATTTCAAAAAACGTGTTTTTTTTATTTAATAATCTATAGAGCTTTCCATAGTCTTACACCTTTTGTGACATCAGTAACTATCAGCATAAAATTAAGATTATCTTAAAAACATTATCGAAATATTATTTTTTTAATTACCGCAAAGTAATTGAACAGCATCCAGAAATATTTAACTGATTTATTAGGAAGCATAGTCTTGCCAACTATAATACCATTAATGAGCAACATACAATCTTAAATTGGAAGAAACTTTATTTAGTATTGCTTGAACTGAAGATCAGATAAGACACAACATGAACTCTGGTGATTCGGCTATATCTCTCTAAACAACAGCTAATTTCGATCTATGATATGAATTAATTAAATAAAAAAAAAGTAGTTTTTTTTTAACTGAAAGTAAGGAGCGACATTAAAACTTAAAACGAACAGAAATTATTCCGAATATGAAATTGGTTGTCCCCTCCGTAATTCCTCCCTCTTTACGCTAAAGGTTTTGAATGTTTTAAAAAGTAGAATTGTGGCAAAGAGTCAAACTTTAGCGTAAAGAGCGAGGGATTGCGGAGGGGACAACCCATTTCATATACGGAGTAATTTCTGTTCGTTTTAAGTTTTAATGTCCCTCCTTACTTTCTATTAAAAAAACTAAGTTTTTTTTTATTTAATTTCTGAACGTTTTTGAATAAATGCATGTTTGATTTTGGCTCTCCGTACATAAATTATGAAAATGAAATTTGCATATTAATTCTTTTTTTGGCTAAATGGCTTTCTCTTAGTTTTGATCAGATGATTTTGAGAAATAAGGGATGGGGAAGGAGGCCTAGTTGCCCTCCAATTTTTTTGGTCACTTAAAAAGAGCACTAGAACTTTTCATTTCCGTCAGAATGAGCCCTTTTGTGACATTCTAGGACCACTGGTCGATACGATGACCCCTGGGAAAAAAAAAAAAAAAAAAAACACGCACCCGTGATCTGTCTTCTGGCAAAAAATACGAAATTCCACATTTTTGTAGATATGAGCTTGAAATTTTTCTATAGGGTTCTCTGATACGCTGAATGCGATGGTGTGATTTTTGTTAGGATTCGATTATTTTTAGGGGGTGTTTCCCTCTATTTTCCAAAATAAAGGCAAATTTTCTCAGGCTCGTAACTTTTGATGACAAAGACTAAATTTGATGAAACTTATATATTCAAAATCAGCATCGAAATACAATTCTTTTGATGTATCTTTTAGCATCAAAATTCCGTTTTTTAGAGTTTCGTTTACTATTGAGTCGGGTCGCTCCTTACTACAAGTTTGTTACCACGAACTGTTTGAAATTCTAATGTTGGTCTATAGTCCTGATACTATCAAGATGGCTTTGCTTCAAAATTGTCAACAAACTTATCATGACATTTCCTTTTCAGAACTAAAACGAGAGCCAGTCATTGAACTAAGCCATTTTGAAGAAGTGATACCAAATTAAACGAAAAAAATAACAATAAAGCCACAATCCTAAAATGGACTGTTACTTTATTTTAAAAGGGATTGATGATAACTTTGCTCTGTAAAAAGTTTTCTTAATTTGTTTGCTTTTTAATGCCCCAAAACTCCTATTTTTATTTTGTGTTTTCAGTAAAGCGCTAGTTTTCTATAATCCTAGAGACATAGGGAACACATTTAGTTGGTTTATTTGTACTAGTTTCAGTGATAAATATATTAGATAGGCTGTGAAGAAATAATTTTTGTCCATAATAAGCTTCAACTTGTGGGTAAATGAATATATTCTCTTCAATTACTAAGAAACATAATCTAATTAGTTAACTTTGAGACACACGAAAAGCGAATAAGTAATATTTCTAGAGGTCTAACCCTTTCCGTGCCAATGAATCTTATTACTATGCAGGTATAAAGTAGTTTAATAATTAGAAAAGTAGAAAAAGAGATGAATAAAATGGATAGAATTTTTTTTTTTTAATACCGTTACTTTGAAAAATCTAAAAATTAAATAAAATAAGCTATGCAAATAATATATTATGCAAGTAAATCATTTTCCATAATGTTTAAGTTGATTCAAATTTCATTAAATGTTCCTTTAAACACTAAGGATCTTGTCATATTGCACCACTAAAATGAAATTCGAGGAATATTATTTTAGATGTAAGGTTTTAGCTATCTATTTTAATAACACAAAACTATATAAAGGCCTTTGTTTACGCAAAGCTATATAACAAAAACAAGTGTTCTGGGCTTAGCGACTAATGCAGTTTTACAAAATAGCGTACTTTGTTTTGTCACATGTGATAGAAATCAAAAATTTTTATGACAGCTGGTGTAATTTCTGTAAAGACAAAAATATGACTTCTTTTTTTTTACATTGAGAGCCAACACAAAAACGTTGACTGTCTGAAGAGTGACATTTCCCATGTCTTTTCCTCCTATGTTTCACTATCTAAGACGAATGGTCATAAAATATTGCGGATTAGTACATTTGATTTCAATTTTGGGTTCTAGTGAGTAACTAACTGTAAGTATCTTATGTTCCTATCAATGCCGTATGTGCCCCTAAGCACATTTATTGACATTTTAGTGCAGCAATTTTAATCAAAACAGTCAAATAAAAACCCTATAATTTACCTTCTTGGGCAATATGATACATACAGCCCCTTGGCAAAGGCTTCAATTATTCGGGTAGTTGAATTTTCTTGCTATCTATTTTTATAATTAAGAAATTAAATAGATGTCACTGTTTTAAACAAAAGTTATTAAACAAAGAAATGTGTTCAAGGTTCTGACTCGGTGACTAATACAAATTTTCAAAATATAGTATTTTGTTTTTGCAAACGCGAATGAAATCGTAGACTTGAATGAAGGCATGCAAAATTCCAGAAAAAATAGCCAAATAACTGATTTTCTTTGCAATTGACGATGATATCCAACACAAAATTGTTGACTATCTGAAGAGCGATGTCTCCCATGCCCCCCCCACCCGTCTTATGCTTCACAATCTGGAACGGATGGTCATAAAATGATGTTTTTAGCACATTTTAGTGCAAATTTGGGGTTCTAGTGACTGTTCAAAGGCAAAAACTGCAGCGAAATCCTGCCGTCCATTAATACCCGATGTTCTCTTAAAAACCTTTGTGGATCTGCATTCTAATATAGCAATTTTAATCAAAACTTTAAAATAAATACCCTATAATATAAATTGATAGGCAACTTTATCCGTGCAGCCCCTTGGCAAAGGCTTCAAATTATGCGGATAGCCAATTTTAAACAGAGCAACACAAAAGCGTTGACTATCAGAAAAGCGATGTCTCCCATGTCCCCCCTCCCTCTTATGCTTCAAAATTAAAGAACGGATGGTCATAAATTGATGCTTATTAACACATTTTATTACAAAATTGGGGTTCTAGTGACAGTTCAAAGGTAAAAACTGCAGGAAAATCCTGTCACCCATCAACACCCTATGTTCCCTTAAGCACGTTCGTGGATGTGCATTTTAGTACAGTGACTTTAATCAAATCTATAAAATAAAGACTTTATAATACAAGTTGCTATGCAACGTGATCCGTGCAGCCCCTTGGCAAAGGCCAAAAATTATGTGAATGGCCAGTTTAAAAAATAGGGTTCATGGGTGGATTTACATATAAAGTAGGATACATTAAGGCTTGTTCGAGAAGGAGTCATCCACCAAATTTCAATGAAAATTACTAGAAGGTCAAAAGGGAAGCCCTTGGGCTCAGTTCTTTTTTACTATCCCAGCCTATTTGGCTGCTATAGACTTGGCTTATCTCTTTTGGGTCAATTACATACAAGGATAATTGGACGGACGGTCTTAAGTAATTAAATACTATATTAAAATCCATGGTATCTAAGCCTTACTGTTCAAAATCAAAACCCAATAACCAAAAAAGTGTTCGATATCCACCAAAACTGGTATTCGTGGTTTCCAAGCTTGCTGATTATCATCTAAGGCTATTATCGTAACATGGAAGTCATAAATTCAAACATGTCAAGTTCAGATAAGTGTTCTTATAGATGTTCAATAAGCACAATTGGGGGCACAAAATAAGGTCAAAGATTCCCTTTCATCTTTAACTTTCCGAATGATGTTTGATTCTTACAAGAGTGAAAACTACCACGACAGTTCCTGCCTTAACTATGGCTACAACTCTGGCCATGCCTGACACTCCCATTCCGACCCTTCACAATACAGCTACTCTTTCTACTACAGTTCCAACCATAACCGTTTCCTCCACGACTTTTACAGTTGTTATGATATTTACAGTTAGGGTGGGCAGTAGCCAAGCTTTTGTTTGTAGTGATGTTGTTCATTTGAAGCTTGATTTGTATATTCAATTTATATTTTCTTTGTTTTAATATTTATTTACTCATTATTGGAATTCGGTTGAACATTTACAGCAGTATCTCTCATTTTAACATTTTATGTAATTATTCATTCTCATCTTGGCCCGTTTTGGGTTTTGTTTGTTCATTTTTAGTAAGATATATTCCTTTTAATTTTGAATATTTATCTTAATTTATTTCTGTTCTTTTTAGGTTTTAAATAGCTATTCACTTCTCTTTGAAAAACCTTTTTTGGGAGACATTTTAAAAATTAATTTCCGCTTTTTTTTAAATTGACATAATTTTATTATTGGTTTATATTAGAAATGTGTGTAAAGTAGTTTCAGCTTTTCTGTTAGAGAGTAAAAAGGTGGGACTGATGTATAAATTTATGACAAAATTCTAAGTCAAAATTTTCGATCATTAGCAATTTTGATTGAATAATATATTTTTAATATTAGTTTTTCTGTAGAATTACGGAAGGATGAGGGAATTATTATCCATTTGAATCTAACAGCTGTGTAATTTTTGGTGCTCTATTGACCTGAAGCCCTCCTGACCCTTATCTTATCCTGATCCTTATCTCGACACCCCTCAATATTCACGTATCTTAATCCACCATTTAGTCAACAGAGTATTCTACGTTATGTTTTGTTGTAGCAGTTTACAGGTTTTAATAAGTGAGTGTCAAGGTCGTTTATTTACAGAAAGTTTTGTTTTGCTGTCTTGAAGAAAGAAATGTCACGAATCAGCGAAACCAAATTTGTTTTCTTAATTTTTGTATTTAATTGAGGCTTCCTTGATCCTGAAATTTTAATTGAGGGGTCTACGTGGCTAGAAATCTTAAACCAGATCAACTTTAAAAAGAATGCTAATCAGAGTAAAAATTCTTTACCTTACATCGGGATTTCGCGAATCAATACAGCCTATTTTTGTTCAAATATCTGTCAGTTTGCTTAACCCATTATTTATGACCAGTAGGGTGCAAGCAGATGGCGACAAATTTTTTCTCTATTTTGGGAGTCAAAATTCAGTACAATTCCATAGCTATTCTAGCTTTTGTTTCCATTGTGATCTCATTATTCTTATCCACATACTTTTTAAGTCTAGTCTGATCTAAGAAAAAATAATATGCTTACTGTCTTTTGATTTCTCTCACTGGTTTGCGGTGAATAGATTCAAATTTTCACTGGAGCTAATAGTACCAAGAAATTAGGTGAATAGGAGACACGCCAAGTACCCGAAAGGACACAAGAAGGGGTTGGCTGCTCTCTAATCACTTTTTACTCCTTAAAAAGCGCTAGAGCTTTCGATTTCCATTCGAGTAAGTCCCCTCTGAAGTTTCTACGTTACACCATCTATATGAAATGATTAGATGAAAGAAAATGTATATTGAAGGCAGATGACTCTTCATTTAGGCAGCGTTCCATAGTTTCCACTTAACGGCAAGATTTTCTCAGATTAAACGATCAGATTTTTTAGTTGTACTAAGAAAAGAAACAAGATTATCGTATTATCACTTCAAAAATCCAAACGGTCCATCCTTTAAGAAAAATAAATTAGTTTTATAACTTAATTTTGATCTATTCTTAAATGACACCGTTATACATGTATTAACAGCGGTATGGTAGTTATTAAGCTTCATTGATAATAGCAGTTAATGTCAATTAATAGTAAAACGTGGTAGTAGCAGTTGAGGTGTCGAGGTTAGTCGCTAGCAACAAAAATGAAATAATTCATAAGCCAACTCATGCTTGGACGAAAGAAGAGCTTTTAAATTGGAGTCATGGATGAAACGGTTATAGTTGTAACAGTAGTAGAAAGAGTAGGTGTATTGTGAATAAGCCGTAGTTACGGTAGGAACTGTCGTGGCAGTTTTCACTCTTGTAAGAATAAAACATCATTCGGAAAGTTAAAGATGAAAGGGGATCATTGATCTTATTTTGTGCCCCTAATTGTGCTTATTGGACATCTATAAGAATACTTATCTAAACTTGAAATGTTAGTATTTATGACTTCTATGTTGCGATAATAGCCTTATATGGTAATCAGCAAGCTCAGAAACCACGAATACCAGTTTTGGTTGATATCGAACACTTTTTTGGTTATTGGGTTTTGATTTTGAACAGTAAGGCTGAGATACCATGGATTTTAATATAGTGTTTAATTACTTAAGACCACCCTTCAAATTATCCTTGTATGGTTGTGACTTAAAAGAGATAAGCCAAGTCTATATCAGCCGATTTGGCTGGGGTAGCAAAAGAGAGCTGAGCCCAGGGGCTTCCCTTTTGACCTTCCAGTAGTATATATTGAAATTAGGTGGATGACTCCTTCTCGAACAAGCTGTAATGTATCTTTCTTTTCACGTAAATGCACCCATGAACCCTCTGTTTTTAATTGGCAATTCGAATAATTTGAAGCCTTTGTCAACGGGCCGCACGGATCATGCTGCCTAGAAATTTATATTGTAGAGTTTTTATTTTATAGATTTGATTAAAATTACTATATTAGAATGCACATCCACAAAGGTGCTTAAGGGAACATAGGGAATTGATAGGTGGCAGGTTTTTGCTGCAGTTTTTGCCTTTGAACAGTCACTAGAACCCCAAATTTGCAATAAAATGTACTAATAAGCATCATTTTATGACCATACATTCTTTGGTTGTGAAGTATAAGAGAAAGGGGGGACATGGAAGACATCGCTCTTCAGATAGTCAACACTTTTGTGTTGCTCTGATTTAAATTGGCTACCCGGCTAACTTGAAGCCTTTGCCAAGGGGCTGCAAGGATCACATTGCCTAGCAATTTATATTATAGGATATTTATTTTATAGTTTTGATTAAGATTGCTATATTAGAATGCAGATCCACGAAAGCTCTTAAAAGAAGATAGGGCATTGATGGGTGCAGTTTTTGCCTCTAATCAGTCACTTGAACCCCAAACTTGCAATAATATGTCGTAATATACATCATTTTATGAATATCCGTTCCAGAAGCAAAAGACTGGTGTGGGGGGGGACATGGGAGACATCGCTCTTCAAATAGTCAACGCTTATGTGTTGGCTCTCGTCGTCAATTAAAAAGAGAATCAGTTATTTGGCCATTTTTGCTGGAATTTTGAAAGCTTCATTTAAATTACGATTTCATTCGTGCTTGCCAAAACAAAATACTATATTTTGTAAAATTGTATTAGTCACCGAGTCGGAACATCGAGCACGTTTCTTTGTTTAATAGCTTTTGAATAAGCAGTGGTATCTAGTTAGTTTCTTTTTTTGTAAAAATAGATCGCAAGAAAGCATACATCTGAAATAAGATTTTCTTTAATTTCATTTCGACTGTGGACCCTAGTGCTGACAAAAACATTAATGAAGTTTCAATCAATATTGAATTATTTAGATTTATAAAATAACAGTATTTAAAAAAAAACTTTATTTTAAATAGTATTTTAAATGAAATAGTATTTTAAAAATAGTCATTTCTTCACCCACAATTTCATAAGGCCTCATCTTTATGGTTAAATTAAATTTATGACCCCGTGGGGTTATTTTAATTGCTAAAAAAAGCTTTCATCTAGGAATACTGCGGATCGTCTACAAAAATTAAATAATTACATTTCATATCAAATTAGTCATATATCATTGTATTATAAATTATTATGCTTCTCTTGCAGCACACGTTTATAATATCACAATTTGGTAATGACTGTAATGACCCTTCTGAATATGGCCCTTGGGTCTTCTAGTACAATTTATGTTAGCATTAAGGCAGAAAAAAAGAACCAAAATTGGAGTTAAAATTTTTTAAAGAGTAGAATTTATCATTTTTTTATATATAAAAATATGAAAAATTATTTTTATAAGTTAATTTGAAAATTAAGACTAAGAATATCTTATGAAACAGTCGTCACACGAAGTTTCTCAAGCAGAATGTGAATCATTTCCATTGGTTCTCTCAGGAATAGAAACTCGTTTTAAGCGGTTTTTTTTTTCATATTCGTCCGGGAACGTTTTAAATTGCAAATCATTTTAAAAAGCTTGTGAATAATACAAACAAATGATTTATACATACATTATTGGAAAATAGAGAGAAACATCACGGAATCTTAAAGATTATGGAGGTCGCATGTTATTGAACCCCTGAGATGTTGGAGATAAGCATCAGATCAATATAGGCCTCCTAACCTCCGTTCATTTAAAGGAATGTGTTTAGGCTGAGCTTGCAGAATCGATGTGTAAAAAGTGATTGCTCCCGATTTATTATAAAAGTATTTTTAGTGAGAAATAACAGGTCTTGCTCATGACCTTCCATGAGGGAGAAGGTGAAAGGTTAGGTATAAATATTTTTCTGATATCTCCCTCATGAGATAAACTAAAATTTTTATCTAAAAAAATAATTCTCGACAATTGTTAACTCAGGTATAACATTTTGCAACCTGGACATATTTTAAATCTACCCACACCTAAAACGGAGCATAGGTTCTTCTTTTAGTTATTCCAAAATTATAAAGTTTGTAGGGTAGTACCACATTTTTGCCAGTGTTGCCAAGCTTAACTGTAAAAATAGCTAATAAAAATTAATTAGTTAAATTTGACAAAGATTTTTGTCCGTGAAACGTAAATGCTAATAATTTTTCTAACGACAAAGAAAGGCATTCCTTTTTACATTTCGGATTTTTCTCTTACATGCCTTTTTTTCTTTCTTTTTCGCACTTTTTTTTTATTTTTCTTTACCATTAATACCAGTGGCGACGCTTTTAAGTGAATTTAAGTGAATAAAAATGAATTTACAATTATTTTCTAAATATTTGATAATAGTTGCATAAGTTTCTGCTTAATCAAGTAGAAAATTCGGGTTTTATTTCGACCGCCTTAACTTTGTCGTTAATATCAGCTTAAATTGAAGCTGGCTTTCAATATTGTCTAATCAAAACTCTGTTGTGTATACAAAATGAAAGGACTTTCTTTTTTAAAATCAACTATTCATCTGTTACTTTAATCAACGTAATAATGTTGTGTTTTCTTGAATCTCAATTTTGTTTTTCAAATTGGTTTTTTAAGAGAAAAAGAACCTGATTTGCTGACTGGACGGCAGTTTTTGCATTCTTTCACTTTATTTCACTTTCCAAACAGATATGGACACAGACAGAATTTTTGCAGACCACTTGACTTACGGCTCGTTAGGCTGATTGAACGGCAGTTTCTACATTCTTTCACATCACTTTATGAAACAGAAACGGAGTCAGACGAAATTTTCAAGGAACATATGACTAATGGCTCTTTAGGGTGATTGGACGGCAGGTTTTGTGTTCTTTCACGACTTCAGTTTCAAAACAGAAACGGAAACTGACTGAATTTTGCAGAGCGTGTGACATACGACTCTTTAGGCTGATTCAACAGCAGTTTCTACATTCTTTCACTTCACTTTACCAAACAGAAATTGAGTCGGACAGAATTTTCAGAGAACATTTGGGTAATGGCTCTATAGGCTGATTGGACGGCAGTTTTCGCATTCTTTCACTTTACTTAAATTTCCAAACAGAAATGGAGACGGACAGAACATGTGACTAATGGCTCTGTAGGCTGATTGGACGGCAGTTTTGTAATTCTTTCACTTTACTTCAGTTTGCAAACAGAAACGGAGACAGACAGAATTTTTCTAGAACTTTTGACTTACGAGTCTTTAGGCTGATTCCACAGCAGTTTCTACATTCAAGAGAGACTGCATTTTTTGCAAAATTCTTGACTTACGGTTCGTTAGGCTAATTGAACGGCAGTTTTTGCATCCTTTCACTTTACTTAACTTTACCAAAAAGAAAAAGAGACAGACAGAAATTTTACAGAACGTCTGGGTTACAGATCTTTAGGCTGATTCAACAGCAGTTTCTACATTCGAGAGAGACTGAATTTTCGCAAAATTCGTGACTTGCGGCTCGTAGGCTGATTGAACAGCAGTTTTTGCATTCTTTTACTTTACTTCACTTAGCAAACAGAAACAGAGATAGACATAGTTTTTGCAGAACATATGACTTACGGCGGGTTTGGCTGTTTGGACGGCTGTTTTTGCATCTGATTTTTTGACGAATTTTTGGAGAACACGTGACTTACGGCTCTTTAGGCTGATTGAGCGGCAATTTCTACATTTTTTGTCTAAACTTAACCAAACAAAAACAGATTCAGAAGGAATTGTTGCAGAATCAGCGACTAATTGCTCTTCAGGCTGATTGGACGGCAGTTTTTGTATTCTTTCACTTTTTTTTTCACTTTCCAAACAGAAAAAGAGGCAGACGGAATTTTTGCAGAATACGTGACTTACGGGTCTTTAGGCTGATTGAACTGCAGTTTCTACATTCTTCCAATTCGCTTTACCAAACAGAAACGGAATCGGATGGAATTTTCAAAAAAACATATGACTAATGGCTCGTTAGGCTGATTAGACGGCAATTTTTACATTCTTTTACTTTCCCAACAGAATTGAAGACAGACAGAATTTTTACAGAGCGCATGACTTACAGCTTCTTAGGTTGATTGAACGGCAGTTTTTACATTCTTTCACTTCACTTTCCAAACAGAAACAGAAACAGAAAGAATTTTTCCAGAATACGTGACTTACGGCTCTTTAGGCTGTTTGAGTGGTAGTTTCTATATTCTTTCACCTCAATTAACCAAACGGAAACGGAGTCGAACGGAATTTTCGTAGAACAGGTGACGTAGAACAGAAACGGGGTCAGTGGGAATATTTGCAGATCAGGTGACTTACGGCTCGTTAGGTTGATTGAGCGGGAGTTTCTACATTCTTTCGCTTTTCTTTCAGAACAGAAACGGAGAGAGAATTATTTTTTCCAAAATACGTGACTTACGGCTCTTTAGGCTGTTTGAGCGGTAGTTTCTATATTCTTTCACTTCAATTAACCAAACGGAAACGGAGTCAAACGGAATTTTCGCAAAACAGGTGACTTACGGCTCGTTAGTTTGATTGAACGGCAGTCTCTTCATTTTTTCGCTTCACTTTCCAAAGATCAGAGAAAAAAAGAATTTTTGCAGAATACGTGACTTACGGCTCTTTAGGCTGATTGAGCGGCAGTTTCTATATTCTTTCACTTCACTGTACCAAACAGAAACGGAGTCGGACGCAATATTCGCAGAACACTCGACTTACGGCTTGTTAGGTTGATTGAACGGCAGTTTCTTCTTTCGTAGCTTCGCTTCCCAAAGAGAAACGCAGAAAGAAAGGATTTTTGCCGAATGCTTGACTTACGGCTCTTTAGGCTGATTGAACGGCAGTTTTATATTGTTTCACGTCACTTTACCAAACAAAAACCGAGTCAGTTGGAATATTTGCAGATCAGGTGACTTACGGCTCGTTAGGTTGATTGAACGGGAGTTTCTACATTCTTTCGCTTTTCTTTCAGAACAGAAACGGAGACAGAATAATTTTTTCCAAAATACGTGACTTACGGCTCTTTAGGCTGATTGAACTACAGTTTTTATATTCTTTCACTTTCCAAACACAAACGGAGACTGACATAATTTTACAAAATACTAGACTTGCGGCTCTTTTGGCTGATTAAACGGTAGTTTTAAATATTTTTGCTTCATCTTCAAACGGAAACGGCGTCGGATAGAATTTTTGCAGAAGATGTGACTAATGGCTCTGTAGGCTGATTGGACGGCAGTTTTGTAATTCTTTCACTTTACTTCAGTTTACAAAGAGGAACGGAGACAGACAGAATTTTTCTAGAACTTTTGACTTACGGGTCTTTAGGCTGATTCCACAGCAGTTTCTACATTCAAGAGAGACTGCATTTTTTGCAGAACTCTTGACTTACGGTTCGTTAGGCTAATTGAACGGCAGTTTTTGCATCCTTTCACTTTACTTCACTTTCCAAACAGAAATACAGATGGACAGAACATATGACTAAGGGCTCGTTAGGCTGATTGGACAGCAGTCTCTACACTCTTTCACTTCATTTTACCAAACAGAAACAGATTCAGACGAAATTTCCACGGAACATGTGACTAATGGCCTTATACCTATTTGAATCTGGTCGAAGGTATGGTCCCAATTTAGTTCTAAAGTCAAACGTTTGCCAAATAGCCTATCCAAAAGACCATGGTGCGTTGAAGCACTGCTCATTAAAAGGGAAAATATTGAAACGATTAAAAAAGACTGGAGTGACATTAAAATTTAAAATGCACATGAATTATTCCGTATATGAAAGGGGCTGTCCCCTCCTCAACGCTCCGCTCTTTACACAAATTTTTTTTATTGTTTTAAAAAGTAAAGTTGTGAGAAACTTGTTTTTTGTACATTTTTAAATATCGCTGCAAAATCCAGTGCCCCTTTCATGGAAATTTTCTTCCCGATGATAAAATCATCCATGGAAAGATCCTGCCCGGTAATTTAAAGGATTAAAATGAAAACTTGAAGCTAATAGTAAATTTTAAACTTTTTATTTATTATTATTGATATATTTATGATGTTTTTTAATTATTATAATTTTGGTTGGTATTATGGCAGAGTTGTTGGCAGGAGGGGGGCTGGCCTATTTTAGTCACGTTCATATTATTTGGAAGATGAAGGTGTTATGGGTTGGTTTCTCGCATCACGTCGTCCTAATGTTATTAGTGAATCATAGGCTACTGAATATTTTACTTTTCGTTTTATTTCTCCTCTCTTCCCTGTTTTCCTCGTCATGGAGCCTTTTTTCGAGGGGAGGGGGAGTCAACGTGATTTTTCGCGTATTTTGTGACAATTCATTGTTGAATAGTTGAGCTCTGAACTCGAGGTAGCTGGCCACTAAAAAAGTTGGGCTACCAGTCAACTAGTCATATGCTACCAGTTAACTTCCTTCTTTACCTTGGTCAGCTCTATATGGACTAAATGATTATTATCTGGATTCAATTGAACTCTAATACTGCTCTAATACCATTTCTACAAATTAGGTATCGGCAGTTAAGAACACAACCAAGACTTAGGAAAATAATTTTTGACAAGTTTCTGATGAACAGAGCTGAAAAACAGAGGAAGAGTGAGGACTTCAGAGCTCTTCTTGAAGAGGCCAGTCTTGCTGCAAGGTAATTTTTGTTTTCTTTTTTTAGTCTGCAGATTAAAGAATTGCATATCAATCTAAGACGAGTAATTATGTCTACTATGTCTACGTAGAAATAAATTGAAAACCACAGCACTTTTGCATTATACAAATTTCTACTTGTTGTGTATTGATCGTAATGAATATGTTTTATTTATTAAATAGTTGTTTTTTTTTCAAATTTCTGCTAGTAAAACATGTTGCAAGGTAAAGAAAAGTTGGTGTTGCTAAAATTAAATTAAAATAAAATTAATTATTGAAATACTTAAACCTTGGAACCAATTTAGCTCAGGTAATTTGGCAAACGGTTTTAGTACTAAATCTACGGTTTTGGCACAAAATCAATGGTAATTGATTGTCAGTTTGGCAAATGTAAGATGGTGCTGGATTTTGGACGAAAAAACCAGCAACATTTTACATTTGACTTTTCTTGGCATTTTTTTTTCAGTTTAATAATAAAATGAAGTTAATGTACTTGGCAAAACCTAGTGTAGTAAGAAGTGTCATATCTCAGTTTCAGACAACATATAGGAAGTTTGGAAAAAGATGCCAAAACACCACACGGTAAATGGTGTTGGTGGCTTTTCTTAGCACTAGCACAAATCTCCACTCTTTTAAGTTACCCATACTCTGTGGACCAGACCAACTTACATCTAGTTGAAACCTCTCAACAAAAAATTCATGTACTGCACATGCGGTGGTTTATATTCAGTTAAATAAAATTTATAGTATTCCTTAATGACAATCTTAAGATTTTTGCAATCTTTTAGATCTGTCAGTAAATGGTTCACTGATGATAGCTAATCTTAGGAAATTAAAATCCGATGACAACATTGTTTCTTTCTTTTTTTAAATTCAAAAATAGACTATAATATTACCCCAATAGAATCAAACCGGATGTTGTTATTTTTCTGTACTTCTAAAAATAAATAAAAGTCAATCGCATTTATTTCTTCTTTTTTTTACTCTAAGACTCCATGCGTGTTACAACTATTCCAGCATAATTCACTTTGATTTCCTCCACTTTACTACCTATCTATTTTACCTCTTACTCAGCAGCCCATACCTTTTCACCTCTCTAATTCCTCACATACATAAGTTTTTTCTCATTTCACATTTTATCTACCTTTCCTAAGAAAAACTAGACCTACGTTGCCTGGGCACGTGAAGTGTTGCGGCAACCTTTGTCCGGCTTCGCCAACTAAAGTGTTGCGAGATCAACATTTTGGTTTTGTTTCTTCGCTATTGTTCAGTAATCACATGATCAAAGGCTATTCCTCAGCGTTGAAAAAACAACAATAAAATAGTATCGAAAGTAAGGACTAAATTGACTTTCCAGCCAGTTGAACTTTATCCTTTTCAACCGTAGACACCGTGACGGATGAAAGCTTGGAACAATAACTTATACAATCTAGTTGGTATTATAAAGCTATCCCTAATTTTTCAGGATCGAAATACCAGAAATGACATTCTATTAATTAATACAAAACTATCTCATTGTTTTACATTCTTGTTTGTGCTTGTTTCTTAACTATCGGCTAAATGATGAAGTTTTCGAAATATCAAAGTTTTAAAACGGTATGTTCAAACAAGAACGCAATCAGCTATTACATGACCAAAGGCTATGCCTCAGTGTTGAAAAAAATAACAACTATAAAATAATATCGAAAGAAAGGACTAAATTAACTTTGCGGCCAGTTGAACTTTATCTTTTTCAATCGTAGACATTGTGACGGATGGAAACATAACAATCTATGTATATAAAAATAAGTTGTTTGTCGACTGACGTCATGTTTGTCGAATGACGTCATTATGAGGCGTAATTTTTGTCAACTGACGTCATTATAAGGATTGAGCATTATGACGTCATGTACGTATTTTGTATGTTTTTATATGACGTCATTATAAGTTGCCGTCATTATTAGTACATAAGGCTTTGTATATGACGTCATTATACGTATATAAGGCTTGCGATTCAAAGAGAATATTTAGTATAAATCCTACAATGGCAGAAGAAACAGCTGAGGAATCAAATCGTGCCGAAGAATCAAACAGGCTTGTGGCTCAAAGAGATAATACCAAACAAGAGCAACGTAAAAACAGGGTTGCGGCTATAAGAGAAAGTATCAAAAGAAATTGTGCCGAGGAATCACAAGAGCAACGTAACAACAGGCTTGCTGCTCAAAGAGACAATGCCAAAATAAAGCGTGCGAGGAATCACAAGAACAATAGGAAAATAGGCTTGCAGCTCAAAGAGAAATTACCAAAAAAATCGTGCCAAGAAATGCAGCGTTCACGTAGCAAGAGCAAAGGGAAAACAGGCTTGCGGTTCAAAGAGATAATGCCAAAAGAAAGGGTGCCGAGGAATCACATGAGCAACGTGAAAATAGGCTTGCGGCTTCAAAGAGAAATAACCAAAAAAATCTTGCCGAGGAATAATAAGAGCAACGTGAAAACAGGCTTGCGGCTCAAAGAGATAATGCCAAAAGAAAGCTTGCCGAGGAATCACAAGAACAACGTGAAAACAGGCTTGCAGCGACCGGAACACCGGGACACAGGGAATATAAATGACGACCGGGACACAGGGACACAACTACAACGGGTACACCAGGAGGGGGGCACAGGGGGGATATCTAAATGACGACGGGGAACAAAGGCAATATTCGATTAGCAATCACCATCAACAAAGCTCAAGGGCAATCATTAGAAAAATGCGGTATAGATCTGAATACGGATTGTTTTTCAGATGGACAATTATATGTTGCATGATCAAGAGTCGGTAAACCTGACAATCTATTTATATTTACAGACAATGGGACAGCGAAGAATGCTGTATATTTGCAAGTTTTACGTAGTTAAAACATAATTATGTCTATTTATGTTCAGAGGTGGGGCACAGGGACACAACTACAAAGGCGCGTGGCGGCGTACGCATGCGGGGGGCTTGGGGGGGGGGGCGTGAAGCGCCACACCAACAGCTAGTATCTTATACAATCTAGTTGGTATTATAAAGCTATTTGTAACTTTTCAGGATTAAGATACCATAGGTGACACTAATAATTACGAAACTACCTCATTGTTTTACGTTATCGTTTGTACCCGTTGCGTAAACACCAACTTTCACAAATGCCTTGCCCAAAGTGAACATATTCTTACTTACAAGTTCCTCTCCCGTGATAGACATCAAATTCATCGGAAACAAATAAATGGGTACACCAACTAGCAAAGTTTGCAAACCCCTCCTCGCTGAAGATCATTGTAGCCCAACAGCCGATTATTACTTACAAGTCCCCTACATGTCTTGCCACTGGAACCAAATTGGTTTAACCATCAAATACACTGGAAACAAATAACAGGTACACCAACTAGCAAAAATGGCAAAACCCTCATTGTCGAAGATGATTATGAGCTAACAGCCGTTTCTCGTCCAAAGTGAACCGATTGTTTCTTATAAGTCCCTCTCCCGTAATAGGCATCAACTTCACCGGAAAGAAACAAATGGGTACACCAACTAGCATAGTTCTAAACCCCTCATCACTGAATTTGACTGTAGCCTAACAGCAGATTATTACTTACAAGTCCCCAACATGTCTTACCACTGGAAGTAAATTGGCTTTTCCATCAAAGACACTATAAACAAATAATAGGTACACCAACTATCAAAAGTTGCTAAACCATCATTGTCGAAGATGATTATTATCTAACAGCCGACTGATGCATACAAGTCCTCTATAGATAGATAGATAGATAGATAGATAAGTGTATTTCAAAAACCCGTGGGCCATATACACACAAAATATAAATAAATAACAAACAAGCAAGGAAATTAACAACAGTACGAACACGCACAAAAAAAACAGAATTCAACGCAAAAAGTACCTAATCTAACTATAAAAGAAATTAATCATATAAAACTTTTTCTTCTTATTAAAGATTTTTCTATATATACTCCCACTCGAAATGTTGTGGTTGGGTTACTATTTTGTAGAATACCCGGAAACATCAAATTAATCCCATGCAAATAAATTTCCCGTAAATCCAAGAGCACCGGGCATTTCCGGAGAAAATGATCCAAGTCTTCATCATCATCTTTACAAAGAGGACAAAGATACCGCCTATCAGGACCAACTATCATTTTATTTTTGTCGAACGTTTTTTGCCTGTTCTGGATGGGAAGACAATTTGCCCTAAGCTGAATCCAACGACATAGAATCATAGCCGGTAAATTAAGTTTAAAATAAACTTCCTCCCCAAAACTAGGTTTTGCCTGATGATAATGTTGTAGGGTTGTAGAATCAAGAACCAGCCCTTGCCAATGCTGAATTTCCTGACTCTCTAATATAAATCGTACCTGGCTTTCTAAATTTGCTGGTACATCGCTAGAGCAAAGACCATTATTCCATAAATAAGGCATTCCTACTTTTTCTAGTAATGACTTAATTTGGGATGGCCACGAAGTTTTTAAACCACATTTCAACATCTCTTCATATGCCACTCTTACTAGTCTATCTTCATTACTCTGAGTTAACTTCAACCAGAATCTAAGCATTGAAATATACCTACGTAGCTTTAAAGAAAACAGGCCCATATCACCTTTCAGAATCTGTGAATGAGTTGTCTGATGTAAACCAAACACTCTTTTATAATACTGGAGCTGAAGGGACTCCAGTTGCTGCACCGTTTCTCCACCCCATATCTCTGCTCCATATTCTATTACGGGTAAAATTTTTGTGTTAAATATTCTTTTATGCATTTTTAGGTTTTTGATCCCCATTATCGTCGGGTTTCTAAATATAGCTGACATGGCCACCCTACCTCTCATAATTATTTCATTAACATGACTCCTTAGGCTTCCATTTTCCGATAAGATAAAGCCTAAATATTTTATTCTTTTACTTATAAATAGTTCCTTATTATTAAATTTAAACGTATATTTTTCATCGTCCCCAACCTTCCTTTTTTTAAAAATAACAACTTCGCTCTTTTCAGTATTCAGCCTTAACTTTTTTATATGCAAATATTCTTCTATGAGATTCAAAAGAGTCTGTAGATCTTGCGGTTTATTAGCCACCAAAGCAATATCATCTGCAAATAATAAGAGAGATAGTTTTTGAGTCCCTAGGCTAACTTTCGGAGCCCATCTATTCTCTAGAAAATTAACAACATCATTAATAAAAATATTAAACAACTTAGGTGAAAGGGTGCTGCCCTGTTTTATTCCCCGCTTAATATCAAAAAGCTTCGAAAACCTATTACCAACTTGAATGATTCCACTCACACAAGTATACATGCTCACTATCAATCTAACAAATGAATGGGGAAGGCCAATATTTAGCATGGCATCCTTCAATAACTCTCTGTCGACACTGTCAAAAGCCTTATGGAGATCCAGAAATCCCACATAAAGACAAGTTTTACCCTTTCCATATTTATCTATTAATGCCTTTAAAATAAACACACTATCTGTCGTCCCATACCCTGTCCTGAAACCTCCTTGTTCCTCATGTATTAAATTATTTGTATTTAACCAATTGCAAAGCCTGGTATCTAATATTTTCTCCAAAACCTTACTTAAAGCAGGGACAAGTGCTATTAAACGATAATTTTCATGAGCCTTCGGGTTTCCTCTCTTAAAAAGTGGTATAAACAATGATGTCTTCCAAGCGCTTGGCCATTGCCCTGACCTTAACACCTTATTACAAAGAAGAACAATTATCGGTATCAAAATGGAAAGAAAATTCTTAAATAACAATATTGGTATACCATCAACACCCGCAGCAGTACCACCTTTTAAATTCTTAAATATTGACTTAATCTCTTGGCCATTCACATCACCCACTAAATCGTAATCATGTTCTCTCATGGGATAAATAACCATCTCTGGGGTATGCGCTACCTCCTGAAGATCTGCACAAACACCTTCTAAATTATTCAGGTAATCAGGCCATGAATCAGCTTCAGGAACAGCCTGGGTATTAACATTTCTCCTTCCACTATCATTCTTTATATAGCCCCAAAACTTTTTAAAATCTTTATTTCTAAAATCATCAGCGATATCCAGTTTCTTCTTATGCTCGTACTCTTTTTTTTTTTTCTTTTTATTAAACTTTTATATTCTCTTCTTTTATCTTTATAATTAGCCAATTTTAGACTTTGATCTTCCGCGCTATCAAATTCATTCAAACGATTTAATAAATATTTTGCTTCTTCTTTCATTAATTTGCAATCCAAGTCAAAATATCCCTCATTCTTTTTTAATTTTTTAGTTAGGCCACATGATTCTGCACAACTGCCCATTATTTCATTTAACAGCATAATTACACTATGTGCATCTTTTTCATTGTCTTCTAACGCTTTCAAATTATTTTTTACATGCGAGTCCAAGAGCTCCCTTCTAAATGCCTCAATATCTTTATCTGTTAAATCATTTCTAATTCGTTTTCCTAAACCTATTTTTCTATAATCCGCATTATAGAAATTTCTTAGTCGTGAACCGTGTTTCGCAAACTGCCCAATCTTCACCTCAAGCATAATAGCTCTATGATCAGATCCAACTAAATCTAATACTCCCATATTTATTGATTCAGGTACAAATTGTGTGTTAATTAGCACATAATCTACAACACTTGGAGTTGGACCCGAAAGGCAAGTGAACTCGCCCCTTCCCTTATCCTTCCCAAACCTACCATTCGCAATCATCAGACCATGTTCCCCACAAAACGCCAGGAGCTTTCTTCCCCATACATTTATTTTTCTTTTTTCATCCTTGTTGCTTCGTGGTATTCTACAACAAATTGGGACAAAATCACCTAAATCTGGGATCAACACATCTGGGATCTCAGCCTCCAGGCCGGTATAAGCATTGAAATCCCCCATTAACACACAATCCAGATCTTTATAACTTTCTTGTATTAACGAAAATTAACGAAAATTCTTCCCCTAAAATTTCCCAAGTATTTTCTCGATTGTACGAACTATTCTGTGGAGGTATATACACTACACAAAAAATTAATTGCTTCCCACATTTCAAATAAATAGACAGCCAAAGCAAGTTTTCAGATCTACTACTAATTCTCTCATAGCCGTCAATAGCAGATGCTTTAACCAAAACCAAAATGCCACCATAATGTCTATTATTTCTTGCTACATTACGCACGGTCTGTTCAACGAAATACCCGGGGAGAGGTGATATAGGAGAACAATCGTTCCATGTTTCAATCAGCGAAATCACATCAAACGAAAATAAATCGTCATATAAATAGGTCAACTTATCATGTAATCCTTGTATGTTCCATGACACTAGACTCAGTATATGGCCCTCTATATCCTATGTTTCTACGCCTTCTGTTAGCACGTTAACATCACTAGCCTTTGGTTGAGATTGCTCGTTACTAGTCTTAGTCGGGGGAAAGGCAACATGATAATACTCAAGAGTGCGGTTATTTATATCCGCTAACTCACTTCGGTGTTTATTGTAATAAAAATCACGTGAAAAACCACCACGATGTCTATCATTAAACTTCTTTCTAGGCGAATGGCTTCCTTTGGGTGCTACATTACGAGTACCTGGTCGAAATAAGTCATTTGGGCTGACAATAGCACTAGAAGGTCTTTTAGCTGTCGATACTGCCTGAGGAGTGGTGGTCGATGGTACTAATGTCTCAGTATCACTATCACTGGCATCACTAACTAGCCTCATCGGAATATTATTGGGATCATTTGGGAGCCTAGCACTAAAGGGTGGACCAGAATTTTGTACTGGCTTCAAATTACGCTTAATCTCGACTATTGAATTTCCATCATACCTGAATATTCGGCCTTCGATGAATAGTTTGTCACCTCGTAATTTTGCATCACGGCCATCATTTTGCGCAGTAGTTAACATTTCCTTTAAATGTTTACGGGCCTCCCTTTGTATAGCTGTGTAATCCGGAGCCACCGATAAACCAAATCTTCTTAATACGGAGCTGTTTCTTAAAATATAGTCTCTGATTTCAACCGAGTTTAGGTTTACTACTATCGGCCCTGATTTCAATCTAAAAATGTCACGTATATCACTTCGATTTATTCCGAGAGACGGCATAGTACGATTTAATAACCCCGTTATTTCTTGCTTCAGAGTATAATCTCCGAGTTGTTGAGGGGTGTAATTATAGAAGATTAAATTCGTTCTTTTCTGCTCTGCTTCGAGCTTGTTGGCTCGTTCATAAGAGACTGCTAGGTTAGATTTCACATTTTCCAGCTCTTTTTTAATTTCATCATTTGTCTTAGCATTGTTAGATAACTGCGTAATAATGTTACTTAACTGTACGTGTATGGCATCAATGCTATCCGAAAGTTCAGGAATCGTATTAACTTTCTGCGAAAGCACCGGTAATAAATCCAATTTAAAATTAATCTCTTGCAAGAACTGGGCACTTTGCATTTTCTCGGCCTCTCGTGTTTGGACTGCCATTTACACCCTTATAAACTTATCAAAGTGCAAAATGTAAAACTTTTATCACTCCTTGATTTGATCCAGTATCGTTAATTAGCAATAAGACTTTTTTTCACCATTCGAAAAAAATCAAAATATTGGCTCAAAGCCACGCGGGAGAGAAACGTTATTTCAATCTTGGTTTAAACTAGTTAGTTACACAATTTGTCTAAATGTAAGCATGGATGTTATCCGAAAGAAATGAAATCTGGTTTTGTTGTTAACTCCTTGAACTCTGAATGAAAACTGAACTCTGAATGAATACAAGTCCTCTATATGTCTCACAATTTGTATCGACCTAGATTTTGTTTCAGTGTGTACCTTAATACTGAAGTTGAACTCGAGAATGGAGCTTTCCACTCGAAAGTAGAAACATGGTTTGATGAAACGAAAGCTTGGCTGCACAACTTCAGATACTCCTCTCTGACATAGGCTATATAACTCCACTTCACTTCGCACACCATAGGCACTGGCTCGTGGACTAGCAAAAACCACCCCTTTTGCCCTCAGGCAAGAGTTTTGCGGAGCTTTCCAAAATGTAATGTCATATTCATCAATCTGGTCTGAGGTCCACACTTTCCGTAAAAACTGAACAGGTTATTCATAGAAACCCTTACCGGTTTCCAGGAATAAGCCAAGATCGGTGGATTAGGAAAAAAAAAAAAAGGGTCAAAACCAAAGTATTGCTCTCGCAACACAATTGTTTGTGATGACAACATTGTTAATGTAGAAGCTATAAATTTTAAAAAAATCCAGTGCTTAAACTTAAAGTTTAGCTTTAAGATTTCTTCAGTGATTTAACATATGGAATACATCAACTGGAGAGGACGGAAAAAAGTTTGTTCTTTTTTCGCCTTTTTTAGACCAGGGTAAGTGGAGGGGGGGGGGATTTGCCCCATGAACTCAAACCCGTCTTGTAATATAGATATTTTAAACGGGTGCTAAACTTATCTGTCATTCTTTCAAGAACCCATAAAAAAAGGTTATAATGAACTCGTTGTTTGCAAGATTGGATTTTAGCTTCCTGGGAATAATATCAAAAATCTCGTTTCTTGAAAATGTAAAAAAAAAAACACAATAAAAATAAATTTCTGAAATTATACATACAAAACAATTATGAGCTATTTTCGCTTCAGACTAAATAACTGCAGATACTGAAGATATTTAATGTTTTCTTTTATGCCAAAACTATTAATCTATTGCCAAAAGCTTTGATTTTGAACCAAAACCGTTGATTTTATCCCAAAACCGTTGAAATCGTGAAAAAACCCTTGAATTCGTGCAAAAACCTTTTTCTTTCTCTTTGGCTCTTGTTTATTTATATATTTTTTGTTTTTGTCTTATTTATTTGTTCCTTTCCTGCCTTGGTATAGACCCTTAGATCATAATTTCTTAAATTTTGTATTGTATTATCCCCCCCCCCTTCCCAAAAAAGTTAAAATTAAAGTCTTACTACATACTTACTAAGCATAATAGCTTCAGCCCAATATTCTCATTAGTTAATGGTTGGTGCCAATTCAATGTATGCTAACTAATAATATTAAGTAAGGCTAATTCAATATTATTTGTTTTATTTTACATTTGAATATTTAATGGATATTTAGCAATTAATGTAATGCATCAATTTGATTTTAATTTATTTTATTCTTAACTTAGTTTATCAATAGTTACATTAAAGGATTTTTCGTTTTTTCAATTTTTTCCGATTGTGCCAAAACATTAAAACGATTAAAAGAGACTGGAGTGATATTAAAACTTAAAACGCACATAAATTATCCCGTATATGAAAGTGTCTGTCCCCTCCTCAACGCCCCGCCCTTTACGCTAAAGCTGTTTATTGTTTTAAAAAGTAAAGTTTTGACAAACTTGTCTTTTGTAATTTTTTTTTGTTAAAAAAGCTGAAAAATCCAGTGCCCCTTTCATGGAAATTCTCTTCCCCATGATGAATTCCACCATGGAAAGATCATCCCACATAATTTAAAGGGTTAAAATGAAAACTTTAAGCTAGGAGTAAATTTTAAACTTTTGATTTATTATTATTGTTTATTTCATTTGTAATGTTTTTAAATTATTCTAGTTACGGTTTGTATTATGGCAGAGTTGTTGGCAGGGGAGGGGGGAGGCTGGCCTATGCTAGTCAAGTTCGTATTATTCTCAAGATGAAGGTGTTACGTGTTGATTTCTCTCATCACGTCGTCTTATTGTTATTAGTAAATTATAGGCTACTGAATATTTTACTTTTCATTTTATTTCTTCTTTCTTCCCTGTTTTCCTCGTCATGGAGCCTTTTTTGGAGGGGAGGGGGAGTCAACGTGATTTTTCGCGTATTTTGTGACAATTAATTGTTGAATAGATGAGCTCTGAATTCAAGGTAGCTGGCCGCTAAAAAAGTTGGGCTACCAGTCAACTAGTCATATGCTACCAGTTAACTTCCTTCTTTACCTTGGTCAGCTCTATATTAACTAAATGATTATTATCTGGATTCAATTGAACTCTAATACTGCTCTAATACCATTTCTACAAATTAGGTATCGGCAGTTAAGAACACAACCAAGACTTAGGAAATTTTTTTTGACAGGTTTCTGATGGACAGAGCTGAAAAAGAAAGGAAGAGTGAGGACTTCAGAGCTCTTCTTGAAGAGGCCAACCTTACTGCAAGGTAATTTTTTTTTCTTTTTTTTGGTCTGCAGATTAAAAAATTGCATATCTAAGGCAAATAATTACGTTTACTATAACTTTGTAGAAATAAATTGAAAACCACACCACTTTTGCATTATACAAATTTCTACTTGTTGTGTATTGATCGTAATGAATATATTTTATTTATTAAATATTTTTTTTTCAAATTTCTGCTAGTAAAACATGTTGCAAGCTAAGGAAAAGTTGGTGTTGCTAAAATTAAATTAAAATAAAATTAATTATTGAAATACTTAAACCTTGGAACCAATATAGCTCAGGTAATTTGTTTAACGGTTTTAGTACTAAATCACCGGGTCTGGTACTAAATCTACGGTTTTGGCACAAAATCAATGGTAATTGATTGTCAGTTTGGCAATTTGTTCAGCAGTTTTAGTTTCAAAATCAACAGTTTTTTTAAAATTTAATCTGTTTTGGCGCAAAATCAACGGCCAAAAAATTAGGAAATTTGTAAATTTGATCATTAAGTTTGAAAAAAGGTTTGAAAGGTTGAAAAGTTTGGAAGGGCTTGTTAGGACTAGCCCCAATCTCCACTCTTATAAGTTACCCATACTCTGTGGACCGGACCAACTTACATCCAGTTGAACCTCTCAACAAAAATTCATGTACTGCACTTCCGGTGGTTTATATTCAGTTAAATATAATTTATGGTGTTTCTTAATGACAATCTTAAGACTTTTGCAGTTTTTAGATATGACAGTAAATGCTTCGCTGATCATAACTAATTTTAGGCAATTAACATTCGATTCAAATTTTCAGCATTTTTTTTTATTCAAAAATAGACTATAATATTACTCGGATAGAATCAAACCATATGTTGTTAATTTTCTGTACTCCTAAAAATAAAACAAAAGTCAATCGCATTTCTATCTTCTTCTTTTTACTCTAAGACTCCATGCTTGTTGCAATTTATTTTTCAGGACTATTTTTCTATTTCAAAATCTATTTATCAATTTTTCAGGTAGGCCTTTCCCTCGGAAAAAAAAAAAAATACACGAGTACTCTTCTGTCATGTTACATCAATCAGAATGTCCTTTTTTGGGAGAGGTAGTAGAGGCTAGCACCAAATTTTGATCTAGATATTTTGGATTTGCCAGGCTCTTCAACTTAAAATGGCTGAGGAGTCAATCTTTGAGGTAATGAGGTGAAAGGGTGTGAATATCACGTCTAAAATCGTGTCTAAGAATGGATTATCTACAAATAGGGAAATACAGGCACTTTGTATCAAATCAGTGATATATCATTGCATTATAAATTATATTCTTTTTTATATAATACTTTATATTCTCTTTTATATAATACTATTTATATATATCTTTATATATATCTTTATATTTATCTTTATATTTATATCTTTATATCTTATATATATCTTTATATTTATATACTATCTGTTGGGGTGGCGCTTCACGCCACCCCAACACCTAGTTGGTGAGGGCGCTTCGCACCCCCCAAGCCCCCCCGCCCGCGTAAGTCGTTACGTGCCATTGTAGTTGTGTCCCACCTGTGAATATAAATATATATATATATATATATATATATATATATATATATATATATATATATATATATATTATATATGTTTTTAACTACGTAAAACTTGCGAATATACATCATTCTTCGCTGTCCCATTGTCTGTACATATAAATAGATTGTCAGGTTTACCGACTCTTGAACATGCAATATATAATTGTCCATGGGAAAAACAATCCGTATTCAGATCTATACCTCATAATTCTAATGATGGCCCTTGAGCTTTGTTGATGGTGATTGCTAATTAAACATTCCCTGTGTCCCTATCGTCATTTCTATATCCCCCTGTGCCCCCCGGTGTCCCTGTTGTAGTTGTATCCCTGTGTCCCAGTCGTCATTTATAGTCGACAAACATGACGTCAGTCGACACACAAACATGACGTCAGTCTACACACACGTCCCAGTCGTCATTTGTGTCCCGGTGTCCCAGTCTGTAATTTCTCTTTGAGTGTCCCGGTCGTCATTTATATTCCCTGTTTCCCGGTCTGTATATACATTCGTTTTTGAATTGGTATATGATGAAATAAATTTTGTGTTTTTTTCCTTTTTTTCTTTTTAGTTTTTTTTTGGTTTTTACCTATTTTTTGGCTTTTTAGTTTTTTTTTCTTTTTTCTTTTTAGTTTTTTTTTTGTAGTTTTTACCTTTTTTATTTTTTTTTATTTTATTTTTTTTAGTTTTCTTTTTCTCCTTTATTTTTCAATTTTTTTTCTTTTTTAGTTTTTTTTCTTTTTCAGTTTTTAGTTTTTTTATTAGTTTTTAGTTGTTTTTTCTTTTTAGTTTTTTTGCTGTTTTTACCCTATTTTTAGTTTATTTAGTTTTTTTCTTTTTTAGTTTTTAGTTTTTTACCTTTTTTTAGTTTTTTTTTAGTTTTTTAGCCTTTTTAGTTTTTTTTAGTAGTTTTTACCTGTTTTTTTTTTTTTTTTTTTTTTTCTTTTTTAGTTTTTTCTTCTTCTTTTGTGTTAATGCTAAAGGCAAGGTTCGAGCCTGGAACCTCTCGGACCTAGAACCTGGAACATAACGCTTTACCAACTCAGCTATTTCGGCTTGAATACATTTACCTTTTTTATTTTTTATTATTTTTTTTTTAGTTTTCTTTTTCTCCTTTATTTGTCAGTTTTTTTTCTTTTTTTAGTTTTTTTTTCTTTTTCAGTTTTTAGTTTTTTTAGTTGTTTTAGTTTTTTTTATTAGTTTTTAGTTTTTTTTTCTTTTTGGTTTCTTGTAGTTTTTACCTTTTTTTAGTTTTTTTTTAGTTTTTAACTTTTTTAGTTTTTTTTCATATTTTCTTTTGTTTTTTTTTGTAGTTTTTATCTTTTTTAGTTTTTCTTCTTCTTTTGTATTAATGCTAAAGCCAAGGTTCGAGCCTGGAACCTCTCGGACCTAGAACCTGGAACATAACGCTTTACCAACTGAGCTACTGTCTTTGTATTTGTATCGGATTAACGACGCTTCTTGACTACTAAGGTCCCTGCGTCGGCCCTGTAGTCCATTCCTGCAGCATGGTTCGATCTCTGGGTCCCGTATTACCACGCTAAGGTCAAACCCACTGCGCCAACACAGGTAGCTATATAACTGAGCTACTTCGGCTTGAATACATTCATTTTTGAATTGGTATGTGATGAAATAATTCAGACGTCATATGCGGACAGTGACATCACTGGACAGACACACAGACAACTTATTTTTATATATATAGATATACTAGCTGTTGGGGTGGCACTTCAAGCCACCCCAACACCTAGTTGGTGGGGGCGCTTCGCCCCCCCCCCCCCGCGTTCGTAAGTCGTTACGCGCCATTGTAGTTGTGTCTCTGTGTCCCACCTGTGAATACAGATAGATATATATATTTTTAACTACGTAAAACTTGCGAATATACAACATTCTTGGCTGTCCTATTGTCTGTGCATATAAATAGATTGACAGGTTTACCGCCTCTTGAACATGCAATATATAATTGTTCATGGGAAAAACAATCTGTATTCAGATCTATACCTCATTATTCTAATAATTGCCCTTGAGATTTGTTGATGGTGATTGCTAATCGAATATTCCCTGTGTCCCCGTCATCATTTATATATCCCCCTGTGCCCCTGGCGTCCCCGTTGTAGTTGTGTCCCTATGTCCCGGTCGTCATTTATATTCCCTGTGTCCCGGTGTCCCGGTCGTCATCTTTGTCCCGGTCGTCATTTGTGTTCCGGTGTCCCGGTCTGTAATTTATCTTTGAGTGTCCCGGTCGTCATTTATTTTCCCTGTGTCCCGGTCGTCATTTGTGTCCCGGCGCTTTGTTGATGGTGATTGCTAATCGAACATTCCTTGTGTCCCGGTCGCTTTCTCTTTGAGTATCCCGGTCGTCATTTATATTCTCTATGTCCCGGTGTCCCGGTCGTCATTTGTGTCCCGTTGTCCCGGTCTGTAATTTCGTCAGTCGACAAACATGACGTCAGTCGACACACAAACATGACGTCACTCGACACACAGGCAACTTATTTTTATATATATAGATATCTCTTTTATGTAATACTTTATAGTATTATAAATAGTTATGCTGTTCTTGTAACAAGACGTTTACAATATCACAATTTGTGGTCGAATTTCTTTTTTCTCGGTATTATATTTTCTGGAAAGTCATGGAACGCCCCCTTGTTAAAGATTTGAAATATGACGTAAATCAGACACTGCTGCTAGAAGATGAATACGTTTTTGAGCAAAGACTGACTTAATGCTATCAACTGATATAAGAGCTTTAGCAAAAGTCCTATCCTTATATGCTATACCAGATAAACATGTTAAAGTGATTAGAGCTGTGCACGAGAGTTAAATTGCTGCTGTTAAGTTAGGAAATGAGCTTAGTAGCTGGTTTCGTATAGAATCAGAAGCTCAGCAGGGTTGTGTTCTATCGCCCTCTGCGTGGATCATTTTAATGCACTTTGTCCTAGTGATTGCGGTTTAAAGTATTTGGGATATAGATTGGAGAAGCCTTTTTGGGTTCTTATTCTCAACAGAGTTTGCCATATATATTTCATTGAGAGTTCGTTCCAGGGGAAGGGGGCTACTTGGACTATAGCTAGTCGCGAGAAGGGCTTTGTCTTCAGACCGGGTCGAACAGCCAGTCACTGGAACTCTCGTTGCAGGAATATATCGGCCAAGGTATACTTTTAAAGCCAGTCCATCTTTTGCCTTCGTCTGAGCTGTATGGTCTTTTGCTACCTTCTCTTTACTGCACGTGTATTCTTATGCTACTGAATAAAGACCACATACCGACGTTAATTATATTGACTATCTTTGAGAACTCACGTAAACTATTGCATCAGCCGATATGATAGGATATAAACAAGAAGTTTATATTGACAAAGGCTATTGAAGAGTATGGAGTCAAATAGGAAAATAAAACTCTCATAGACTTTGGCTGTGTTAAGCGTCCTAGATGAAAATATTAGCAAAATAAATGATTTCTTGGAAGTTTTGAAAGGTCTATAGGATAGATCTGTATAAAAGCATAGGCTTGAAAATTAACGTTAAGAAGACTAAGTCACCTAGACTTGGAATGAGTGGTGAGGGGGTAAATGTCTAGAGGTGATGTTGGGTAATCAGAAGATCGATCAAGTGGATAGCTTCCGTTTTTTCCGTTTCCTTTCCGGTTTTTTCCTTTTTTATATTCTACCGCCAAAGTGTGTAAATATGAAAGGAAAAGATCTCAACTAAGAACGTGAAAAGCTTGTCGCACCGAAAGGTCGGAAGTGGTAGCTACGACCTTTTGGTGGATTAGTTTTTACAAGATCGTGTCAGTTACGTCTATTAGTAAGTTTCGATCTTTCCTTCACAGTCCAAAATATTGTAGCCAACTCAGTTATACATAAGCCAACTCAGTTTTCGAAACGTTGCGACTCTCCCTTAATTTGTATGATGTGAGTTGAAACAAAGTAGTAAATTCCCAGTGTTTCATTTCTCATGATGAGTAAGTAAGAAAGCGGCTAAGTCTTGTTTAGGTTGGAAAGGCATTGCTAATTGATTGCTAGTCTCTCATTTTATGACTAAAAAGTGCACGGTATCAGTCATAGTAGTATATTGTCCCTGCAAAACCGAATGACAGGGATAATAGTGACTCAGATGAATATTATTTACAGACATACGATGTTATGTATCTAATACCGAGGTAGAAATACGGTGTATTTATTAGAAGATTTTAACGCGCAGGTAGTCACAAGTAGGGATAGATGGTATGCGAGCGTAGGTAAATTTTTTGTAGGAAAAGAAAACTGTACTGGCTACAGACTGCTGTTATTTTGAAATTATAACAGTATGACATCATATACTTGATAATATGACCTGATAAGGATACATTACGTCATTAAATCTGAATATGAATACTTATATCATCGACACTATAAATGAAGATTATGTAAGGTTATTTCTATTACGTGGATAGAGGCGCCATTCTCATTTGTCTTTGGAGAAAAGTTGGCGGGAAAATGGAATTTTTCAATTGGACGAAAGACGGCGGTTAAAAAAAGGTTGAATACGTCTAATCTGTAAGAGGGGCTCTTATTAGATTTTTTTTGGTAAAGGATGAATCACGAAAAAAATCGTAAAACGCTCCCGCATTATTGGCAAATCTACCTCAAATTCCTTAAAATTATTAGATGAGAAACTGCTAGTCTAGAAACTCCTGTCAGAGTAACGTAGAGCTTTCGTTAGGCTTTTTTTTTAATTAAATTGCATATACACAGTATTACAAATTTTATATAAAGCCTGGCTTTAAATTTATTATAACCTGTTTAAGAAAAGAGGATACTTAAAGAGAGTAATATGTAGCAGAGTCCAAGTTTCTTTGAAATTAAGAATTTGAGAAATTTTATTTTACTAATTTATTTTAGAATATATTCGTCGGAAGGCCTAGAATAGTATTTTCTTGCATGAAGCGCCGTAAATGTATGGGAACCACCCTTCAATCATTAATTTTTCCTTTTGAAAAAGTTTCAATTACATTAGCTAGGAAATTATTAATCTTAAAAGGCTGTTCTAAGTCGTCTGGCAGCATAAATTCTTGAGTAAGAATTGTCAATTTTCCATGCATTTTTCTTGTTTCATACTTTTGCTTAAGATGGCTTCCGAACGTCAGGATGAAGGGAGGGGAAAGCAAGGTCCAGAGGGGAAAACTACCCCCTCCCAAAGCAAATATGGATACTACTTAAACACTTCTGACTTTGAGATGACTGCGTAATTTCATACAGAAGTTTATTTTATTTTCGAAATGTCTCAAATAACTACTATGCATTTTTTGGAAGTCGAGGAGATAATGAATACACATGAAAGCATGTTTTTGAAAAAAGGAACGGAAAAATGGAAGAAAATAATCATAAATGAAAAAAAAGATAGTAAACTTTGTGTGCTTGGCCAGTTTTTCACCTCTTTATAATGAAAACCGCTGTTTTTCCGGAAAAATGCTGCAATAGTACTAGGTTTTCTCAAAAGTGTTACCACCAGAGAAAAGTACCACCCATGGCAAGTGGTAATTCTGACGAGAAGAAAATGATATACTAAAATTAGTTTTTTTCATATTGGAGACCAATATATTTTTTGGACTCGATACGAAAAGATCTTTTCAAAGCTTCCAGAAACCGCACTAGAGCATCATAGCGTATCAACTCAAATTCCTGCACGTTAGAACCTGTCAAGCCAGGATGTATTTTTTCCCGATCATGCCATAAAACAGGTGTAAGGATTTGTAAGATTGATCCATCAAGAAAAAGACATTTTGAAGAAATGAGTAACCCATTTAGCAAGGCTGTTAATCGAAAAAAAAGAAAAACACATAACTTAAACTTTCGAAATTCGAGTGTGTTTGTGCCTGTCAAGGCTGAATGTGTTCCAGCCCGATTATTGGGCTCATGCAGTTGTAAAATTGAACCTTCAAGAAAAAGTTCGGGACGAGCACCTTTACACGACGCTGTTGCAGACGGTAAACTAGACATGTGTCAGTTACATCTTTCAAAAGGTGCATATATAGACTCATTAGACCTTAAAGGTTACACTCCTTTACATTGGGCTGCAAAAACAGGGCAAATATCCGTTGCTAATTATCTTTTAAAAAAGGGAGCAAACCTCCATTTAAAGTCTAAAAATTCGGAGGATTGTGGAAAAACACCTTTACACTTTGCTGCTGCTGAAGGTAAGCTAGAAATGTGTCACTTACTTGTTTCAAAGGGTGCACATATAAACTCTCTAGATGACAAAAGACTTACTCCTTTGCACTGGGCCGTGAAAGAAGAGAATATTGTTGAAACTAGAAAAAAAGGAGAAGATAAACTAGAAATTGTCAAGTTACTTCTTTCAAGAGGTGCAAATACCAACATTTCAGATAGATATGACCTTTTACCGTTACATTATGCTGCCAAACGGAACAATCTAGATATTTTTCAGCTGCTTTATTCAAAAACATTCACTGTAAATTTAACATTTTTACATTGGGCCATAAAAGAAGGGCAAATACCTGTAGCTACATACCTTTTAGATAAGGGAGGAATTAAGCTTTTGGAAAACCTCAATTTGAGGTTTAATCTTTACATGGGCGATTCACCTTTACATACTGCTGCTACAAATGGTGAACTAGGTATTTGTCAGTTGCTTGTTTCAAAGGGTGCCCATATAAACATTGGATACAGTCGAACTCCTTTACATTGTGCCGCAAGAGAAGGACATATATCTGTAGCTAAGTATCTCTTAAGAAAGGGAGCAAACCCCAATTTCCAGTGTCGTGGGGACCATTACGGGTACACACCTTTACATGCTGCTGCTGAACGAGGTAAACTAGACATGTGTCAGCTACTTGTTTCAAAGGGCGCGCGTATAGACGCTTTATATGATAATAGTCATACTCCTTTGTATACTGCCGTGATGAATGGGCAATTATCCGTGGTTAGTTATCTCATAGAAAAGGGAGGAAACCTCAATTTTCAAATCACAAAAGCAAACAACGTTGATTTTGGAGGTACACCCTTACACTTTGCTGCTAGACAAGGTCAAATAGACATGTGTCAATTACTTGTTTCAAAGGGAGCTCAAACAGACATTTTAGATGATAGAAGACGGACTCCTTTACATTGGGCCGTGATTAGAGGAGGAAAAGGTTATTGTACCATAAAAGAAGAAAATAAAATTGAAATTGTCAAGGTTCTTCTTTCAAGAGGTGCACCTACTGATGTTTTAGATTTATATGGGCTTTCACCGTTACATTATGCTGTTGAAAATAATAATATATCCATAGCTAGTTATCTTTTAGAAAAGGGTGCAAATATTAATTTAAAGTATGGCAATAGTCCTTTCTATAGGCGCGGATATACACTCTTACACTCTGCTGCTGCACAATGTCAACTAGATAAGTGTCAGTTTCTACTTTCAAAAGGTGCGCAAGTTGACGCTTTAGATGATAAAAGGCGTACTCCTTTACATTGGGCTGTGAATGAAACTGAAAGATTTATTAAAGAAAAACAAAGAGAAAAACTAGAAATTGTCAAGTTACTTATTTCAAGAGGAGCGACTGTAGATGTCTTAGATGAAAACGATTTGACGCCACCTGTTATAGCTGTGTCCAAGAGAAACTTTGCTATAGCTGAATATCTCTTAAAAAAAAAAGCAATTTATCATCCCCCCAAAAAAGAAAATTATCGAGTTTTGCTAAAAGATTTAATAAATAGCTACTTCACTATAGAAGAAGCAACTAAAACGAAGATATATTCTATACTATGCAATCTTGCCTGTCGTGAATCTAATGATCTGAAATCAATATGCCGGTATGTTATTGTAAATTATGCATGTCAAACAAAATTATGTGACTACGTTGAAGGTTTCAACATACCACACTGTTTAAAATGCTACTTGACTTTTGAGGAAGAGCTTCAACTTTGCTTTAAAAAATTAACTATTTAATTAAATTTAGTAGATTTGGTACAAAAGATATAAAACAAGAGAATGTATGGAGATTTAGGTCAGGATCTTCAGGATCTTACGTTAGACTAGGCTACGTTAGGCTAAGTTAAGTTAGGTAGTGATAATGCCTTTGGGCTGGTTAGTCTAGTTTTAGTTAGGCTAGGTTAAGCTTGGTTAACTAGTAAAAGTAGCACGATACCCTGCTGCTGCTAGGTAAACTAGATATGTTTCAGTTTCTTCTTTCAAAAGTCTTACATATAGACATTTTAGATGATGACAGTTTGACTCCTTTACATTTTGTTTTGCAAAAAAAAACAAATATCTGCAGGTAAATTATCTTTTAGAAAAGAGAGCAAACCTCAATTCGAAGTATGGCGATTGGGCTTTACGCTTTTTTGCTGCAAAAGGTAGACTGGACAATTGTCAGTTACTTGTTTCAAAGGGTGCTCATGTAGACGCTTTAGAGGATAAAAGGTATACTCCTTTATATTGGCTGAGGAGAGAGAATATTTTTGTTATTGAAAATACTTTTACAGAAGAAAAACAGGAGATTGTAAAGTTACTTCTTTCAAAAGATTCACCTATAAATGTTTTAGATAAGGATAGGTTTACACCGCTGCAATATGCTGTGTCCGAGAGAAACTTTGCTATAGCTGTGATTCTTTTACAAAAAAGAAGAATTTATCATCCCAACAAAAAAAAAGACGAATATCAAAAATATTGTTATGCCAAACCAGTAATACTAAGTCAAACTCTGTGATTACGTTGAACATACCACAGTGTTTAAAAAAGTACTTGGCTTTTGAGAAAGAGATTCGATTCTACTATAAGATTAAATAAAAAAAAATTAGTTTTTTTAACTGAAAGTAAGGAGCGACATTAAAACTTTAAACGAACAGGAATTACTCCGTATATGAAATGGGTTGTCCCCTCCGCAATTCCTCGCTCTTTACGCTATAGCTTTTAATTGTTTAAAAAAGTAGAATTGTGGCAAAGAGTCAAACTTTAGCGTAAAGAGTGAGGGATAGCGGAGAGTACAACCCATCTCTATATATCTATATATATAAAAATAAGTTGTCTGTCTGTCTATCTGTGGATCAGGTGACGTCATGTTTCTTTGTCGGCTGACGTCATGAAATTAGTCTCTAATCTAAATCTGAATCTAAAATTTGTCCCTATTGCAAGGCCTTGAAATTCAATGGTGAAACAATGGGAATGTGTTGCGCCTCAGGAAAAGTTAAACTTCCTCTATTGGCTGCACCACCAGAGCCATTGAAGACTTTCCTTACTGGAACTACGTCAGAATCTAAGCGTTTTTTGTAAAAAAATCAGAAAATATAACTCATGTTTCCAAATGACGTCGTTTGGAGCCCAAACCGGAAATCCAGATCAATTTATGTCTAATTTCAAAGTAAAAGGGCAAATTTATCATAGAGCAGGGTCCCTTCTACCATTCTCAGGCGAAGATCATAAATTTTTACAATTGTACTTCATCAGTGATAGAAATTGTGAATTGAATGCACGTTGCGAAATTTCTCCCAAAGTTGAAAGGACAATCGTTTCGCAATTGCAACATCTTTTCCACGAAAATAATAATTTAGTGCGTCTGTTCAAAACAGCCATCGATTTGATGCCTACTGATACGCATAAAATTGTTATTTCCGCTGACAAAACGCCTCCTGGCCAACATGTGCGTAGATACAATGCTCCAACTATCGACGAAGTGGCAATCGTTATGGTCGGTGATCAGTTTTTACCTTGAGATATTATTCTTCATAAGCGAAACGCTCAGTTGTTAAGAATTGCTGAAACTCATCGATGCTACGATGCCCTACAATATCCTATAATTTTTTGGGATGAAGCCGACGGCTACCACTTTAATATTAAATTGACGAATCCAGCCACTAACAAAGAAATGAATAAGAAATACGGTGCAATGCATTATTATTCCTATAGACTAATGATTCGGCAGGATGAAGAAAATTATATTTTAAAATGCCGTCAATTGTTTCACCAATACGTCGTTGATATCTATATATATAAAAATAAGTTGTCTGTCTGTCTGTGTGTCAGGTGACGTCATGTTTCTGTGTCGACTGACGTCATGAAGTTAGTTGTCGTCATTTTTGCTATGACCGTGACGTCATTAACGGTATTTAAGACATTTATTCACGGAAAAATGTTTAATTGTAAAATGACTGAAGAACCTACAATGGCAACAGCCGAGGAAGCTGCTCAAAGAGTTTATGCCAAAAAACTTGCTGCTGATAGAGAAAATAAGAAAAGAAAGGGTTCCGAGGAATCACAAGAACAGCAAGAAAACAGGCTTGCAGCTGATAGAGAAAGTAAGAAAAGAAAGCGTGCCGGGAAATCACAAGAACAGCAAGAAAACAGGCTTGCGGCTAAAGAACGCAAAACCGCGCAGTTAGATGAAAATCCACCTGGACAGCGAGAGTCAAAACATATCAAAACTGAAAATGATAGCGATGATGATTGGGTTTGGGATTTTGACTTGGATAAGGTCATCAATGCCTACCAGATTTAAGTTAAAAAAACAAAGGTTCGTCGATAAGTACTTCATAGTGACGCTGAAAAATAAAGAAGAAAAAGAAAACTGAAAAAAGAAAAAAGGTAAAAAACAAAAAAAAACTAAAAAGAAAAAACACTCAAAGAGAAATTACAGACCGGGACACAAATGACGACCGAGACAGAGGGAATATAAGTGACGACCGGGAACCTCAAAGAGAAATTACAGACTGGGACACCCGGACACAAATCACGACTTGGACACAGGGAATGTAAATGACGACCGGGACACAGGGACACAACTACAACGGGAACGCCGGGGGCACAGGCGGGATATATAAATGACGACCGGGACACAGGGATTGTTCGAATAGAAATTACAGACCGGGACACAAATGACGACCGGGACACCGGGACAAAGGGAATATAAATGACGACCGGGACACTCAAAGAGAAATTACAAACTGGGACACCGGGACACAAATGACGACCGGGACACAGGGAATATAAATGACGACCGGGACACAGGGACACATCATTAGAATAATGAGGTATAGATCTGAATACGGATTGTTTTTCCCATGGACAATTATATGTTGCATGTTCAAGAGTCAGTAAACCTGACAATCTATTTATATGCACAGACAATGGGACAGCGAAGAATGATGTATATTCGCATGTTTTACGTAGTTAAAAACATATATTTATATCTATCTCTATTCACAGGTGGGACACAGGGACACAACTACAATGGCGCGTAACTAATATGGCGCGTAACGACTTACGCGCGCGGGGGGGCTTGGGGGGGCGCGAAGCGCCCCACCAACTAGGTGTTGGGGTGGCACGAAGCGCCACCCCAACAGCTAGTATATATATAAATATAAGTTGTTTGTTTGTGTGTGTCTGTTGACTGACGTCATGTTTGTGTGTCAACTGACGTCATGGTAATGATTGAGCATTATGCCGTCATGAAGTTGTTTGTCGACTGACGTCATGGTTTTCGACTGATGAAATTACAGACCTGGACACCGGGACACAAATGACGACCAGGGCACAGGGAATATAAATGACGACCGGGACACTCAAAGAGAAATTACAGACTAGGTCACCGGTACACACATAACAACCGGGACAAAGGGAATATAAATGACGACCGGGACATTGGGACACAACTACAACAGGGACGGCGGGGGTACAGGGGGATATACAAATGACGACCGGGACACAGGGAATGTTCGATTAGCAATCACCATCAACAAAGCTCAAGGGCAATCATAAGAATAATGAGGTATAGATCTGAATACGGATTGTTTTTCCCATGGAGAAATGACGACCGGGACACAGGGAACATAAATGACGACCGGGACACTCAAAGAGAAATTACAGACTGGGACACCGGGACACAAATACAACGGGGACGCCAGGGGGCACAGGGGGGATATATAAATGACGACCGGAGAACAGGGAATGTTTGATTAGCAATCATCATCAAAAAAGCTCAAGGGCAATCATTACAATAATCAGAGAAATTACAGACAGGACACCGGGACACAAATGACGACCGTCATTTGTGACAGTCATATATATATATATATATATATATATATATATATATATATATATATATATATATATATATATATATATATATACTAGCTGTTGGGGTGGCGCTTATGTACTAATAATGACGTATGTACTAATAATGACGTCATATACAAACGCTCTGTTTACAAACAAACAAACATGCATACACATAACTCGTTTTTATATAGATAGATAGATAGATAGATACAATACAAATTAACTGCATAAAACTTGCGAAAATACAACATTCTTCGCTGTCCAATTGTCGCTGCATATAAATAAATTGTCAGGTTTACCGACCCTCGAACATGCAACGTACAATTGTCCATGGGAAAAACAATCAGTATTGAGATCTATACCACATTTTTCTAATGATTGACCTTGAGCTTTGTTAATGGTGATTGCAAATGCTAATCGAATTGGGAATTGCAATCTTTTAAATTGAAAAGGCAGATCCGTTGGAATCATGGGAATGCGAGGAATAAGAACAGCCTCGCCCTCAAAAGGCCTTGTCAAGAATGTGGCCTCTATTAGGTTTTCCATTGTTTTTTTACGGCAAGTCGCGTGCCATTGCAAAGCTTCGTGGGTTGATATTTCTTAAAAGTATTATTGGTACGCCTATTTTTAGTTGTAGCACGTGTGGTGGAAACCCTGAAAGATCCACGGAATTTAAAAATTCAGATGGATAATTAACCGCTTCATTTGGTTCCAAAACTGTGTCGACTGACTTGTAAAGGACTGCCTGGTCTCGAATCTTGGTCAAAACAATATTGTTGATTTCGTGGACGTCTATATTTTTGGGTGCGAGAATCGCTCTTTCACTTAACCATTTATTATTTTTATAATTTTTTAGAATATTCGGAAATACTTTTTCAATCAATTCATTTTTGGACGTCACTAAATTACAGAAATCAGCAGGTAGTTGTATACGTCCTGAAATTGAGTCTACTGGGAGCTTTCTGTTTCCAATTGCCAGCAATTGATCTGAAAATGTTTGACCAGAGTCATCGTTTTGCAATCGGACACGCATATTTGTAGTTAATTTTAATGTTTTTACGTGTGCCCATAAATTAGAATTTTTCAGGCAAGCATTCATTTCGTCTGCAGGAGTTGATCTAGGTATTATAGGTAATGTTTGCCTGAAATCTCCCGCAAGCAATATTAATGTGCTGCCAAAGGGTTTCGACTTCCCTCGCAAATCTTTCAAGCATTAATCCAGAGCCTCGAGCGAATTTTTGTGTGCCATTGTGCACTCATCCCAAATAATAAGTTTGCATTGCTGCAATACTTTACCCATCCCAGATGATTTGGAAATATTGCACGTGGGAGTTTCTGTAGAATGCAAATTCAGAGGCAATTTCAAAGCGGAATGAGCAGTTCTTCCACCAGGCAGCAATGTTGCGGCTATTCCGGACGACGCAATTGCCAACGCTATATCATTTTTTGATCGAATTGATGCCAGAATCAGTTTTTATCACAAACGTTTTACCAGTACCTCCTGGCGCATCCAAAAAGAAAATTTCTCCAACGTTGTTATCGACACAATGCATTATCGTATCATAAATGTCTTTTTGTTCCGACGTTAACTTGGAAATGTTATTTTGTACATACGACAATAGATCACTCGTACTGTAACTTTGTTCACGATCCAATTCTACACATGTAGAAACAGCAGCGATACGGTTAGGTGAAGGCATTCCCAAATCCTGAAGAGGTTTATTTGCCATACGTACGCAAAAATCTTCTGTAATAACTATAGTGTAGTTATAAATTTATGATGTAAAATCAAAAGTCATATCTGACGTCTCTAACTGTTTTCGATGGAGTATATCTTCGGACATTTTTGACTTATATTTTTCCCATAACTCTGTAGGAGCTGATGGAGAGCAAGTTGTTAAAATGATGCTAAACAATGCACGAATTTGACTTGGGGTTGACGTTTCGCACGCGTCATTGATGCAGTTATCCCAGTGTTGGTCATTCTCCAATAAATTCAGAGCTTGGCATGCACTACGGTAAGTGTCATGTATAGTACCGTTTACAGTTCTCAAATACTCAAAGGATGTCGGACCGGGCACATTCACCAAAAGCAGGCGTAGAAAGAAGCATTCATGTTGATTGGGGTGAACGGTGTAGAGTCTTCCTATCGTGGTATCTTTGAAGATGGTAGGTTGGCCGTCGACTGACTTACCCTGTTTTCGACGTTCAAATACTTTATTTTTAGTATTCCACGTGTAATACGAAGGCACTTCAGTATACAGTAGTTTTTTTGCAAAAGAATCATTTTTGCAAAGCGAAAAGAAAGCGGTTAACTTTGTATCCGGTGGATTCAGGGCTCTTTGTTGCACGTTGGTTGCCGAGAAATAAACACGTTGACCATTCTGTAAATGTACCGCTAAGTGAACAACAGCTGGACTACGTTCATGTATCGGAAATGAAGAATTCGCCAAACAGCTTCATTACTGCTTACGTATCTTCCAGCCTGATATTGTACGATTTCGTCGATATCTTTGATTTCGGGCTGCAAGCCATAAACTGCCATGTCACTGCCTTTGTTGACGTATTTACACATGTATTTGATTGCCTTTACGGAGTTACAGTATTCAACGTTTATGTGTGCATTAAATGTTTTTGATAATAATGGGGAATATGGAACGACCCACTGGTTATCTACTTCGATGGTGGTACCGTTACGCTTCTTTATTATTGCTGTTTTACCGCCATCTTCAGTAGATCTTCTTCTATATTGTGGGTAACCATCATTGCCAGTAATTGTCTTTGATACTATAAGTCGAGGATATTGCTTTGTGCACCTTCCTTTGGCCATGCATGGTGAATTTTCGTTCAGTGCACCGCAAGGTCCATGTATCATATTTTTTACAATAATATCATGTAACCCCTTGTCGACATTTTTATCAGGTATTTCAGCGGAAATCACATCATCAATTTCGTTCGAAGTAATTTTTTTATGTAGCCAGATTAGTATATGTGCGTGTGGCAAACCTCGTTTTTGCCATTCCACTGAGTACATCCAGCATCGCACTGACCCAAACACTTCAAGTTTTACTATGTAGTTTATCAGTGATTTCAACTTTTGCCGGAAGACACGTAATGTCATGTCTATGAACCGCCGATTGTCCTTGAAGTAAAAGCTGCAGTATCTCGTCCCAAGATTGATTACATGTAAATGTAATAAATAAATCTGGACGACCATAGAGACGAACATACGCAATAGCATCTTGAGCATATTCGTGCATATGACGGGGACTGCCAGCATATGACGAAGGTAAAATTGTTAATCTTCCAACGTTTGTGATATTACCGTCATTTATAACATCATCTCGCAAATGAATGTATTGTTCAGAGCAGAGCGTGGTCTGATTCAGGTGGATATATAGCAAACGTTCTGATTCAATTTTACCATACATATCAACGACGTATTGGTGAAACAATTCACGGCATTTTAAAATATAATTTTCTTCATCCTGCCGAATCATTAGTCTATAGGAATAATAATGCATTGCACTGCATTTCTTATTCATTTCTTTGTTAGTGGCTGGATTCATCAATTTAATATTAAAGTGATAGCTGTCGGCTCCATCCCAAAAAATGATAGGATATTGTAGGGCATCGTAGCATCGATGAGTTTCAGCAATTCTTAACAACTGAGCGTTTCGCTTATGAAGAATAATATCTCGAGGTAAAAACTGATCACCGACCATAACGATTGCCACTTCGTCGATAGTTGGAGCATTGTATCTACGCACATGTTGGCCAGGAGGCGTTTTGTCAGCGGAAATAAAATTTTATGCGTATCAGTAGGCATCAAATCGATGGCTGTTTTGAACAGACGCACTAAATTATTATTTTCGTAGAAAAGATGTTGCAATTGGGAAACGACTGTCCTTTCAACGTTGGGAGAAATTTCGCAACGTGCATTCAATTCAGAATTTCTATCACTGATGAAGTACAATTGTAAAAATTTATGATTCTCGCCTGAGAATGGTAGAAGGGACCCTGCTCTATGATAAATTTGCCCTTTTACTTTGAAAGTAGACATAAATTGATCTGGATCTTCGATTTGGGCTCCAAACGACGTCATTTGGAAACATGAGTTATATTTTCTGATTTGTGACAAAAAACGCTTAGATTCTGACGTAGTTCCAGTAAGGAAAGTCTTCAATGGCTCTGGTGGTGCAGCCAATAGAGGAAGTTTAACTTTTCCTGAGGCGCAACACATTCCCATTGTTTCACCATTGAATTTCAAGGCCTTGCAATAGGGACAAATTTTAGACATAGTCCCGATTTGAACACATCTACTCAAGCTATAATCATCGACTGGGCTGTACCTGAATGCCAGGCGATAATTTTCAGGTTGCTCTGATTCCTTGGCACGCTTTCTTTTGGCATTATCTTTTGAAGCCGCAAGCCTGTTTTCACGTTGCTCTTGTGATTTCTCGGCACGCCTTCTTTTTTCACTTTCTCTTTTCGCAGCAATTCTGGTTTTGCGTTGCTCTGGTAGTTCCTCGACACGCCTTCGTTGACGGAAATTGAACATTCCTAATCTGGCATTATCTCTTGAAGCCGCAAGCCTGTTTTCACGTTGCTCTTGTGATTCCTCGCCACACTTTCTGTTCTTACCTTCTCTATCAGCCGCAAGCCTGTTTTCTTGTTGTTCTTGTGATTCCTCGGTACGCTTTCTTTTCTTATTTTCTCTATCAGCCGCAAGCCTATTTTCACACTGTTGTTGTGGTTCCTCGTATCTTTATATATATATATATATATATATATATATATATATATATATATATATATATATATATATATATATATATATATATATATATATATAAATAAGTTGTGTGTCTGTTGCCATTGTAGGCTCTTCAGTCATTTTACAATTAAACATTTTTCCGTCCACGATCTTCTTACAATTAAGAATTTGTCTAAGAACGATTTTCTTAAATACTTTTAATGACCTCATCGTCATAACGAACATGACGACAACTAACTTCATTACGACATGACGACATGATGACATGACGCAACTCGAAAGTTGTGTGTCTGCTGCCCTTGTAGGTTCTTCAGTCATTTTACGATTAAATATTTTTCCGTCCACGACCTTCTTACAATTAAAAATTTGTCTTTGAACGATTTTCTTAAATACTTTTAATGACGTCATCGTCATAACAAACATGACAGCAACTAACTTTATGACAACATGACGAAATGATGACATGACGTCACTCGACAGACAGACAGACATACATAACCCACAAACAACTTATTTTTATATATATAGATATACCAATTCAAAAACGAATGTATATACAGACCGGGACATCGGGGCACAAATGACAACCGAGACACCGGGTGCAGGGACACAACTACAACGGTGACGCCGTGGGCACAGGGGGGATATATAAATGACGACGGGGACACAGGCAATGTTCGATTAGCAATCACCATCAACAAAGCTCAAGGGCAATCATTAGAATCATGAGGTATAGATCTGAATATGAATTGTTTTTCCCATGGACAATTATATGTTGCATGTTCAAGAGTCGGTAAACCTGAAAATCTATTTATATGCACAGACAATGGGGCAGCGAAGAATGTTGTATATTCACAAGTTTTACGTCGTTAAAAACATATCTATCTTCTATATATAAAAATAAGTTGTCTGTCTGTGTGTCTGTCTGTCAGGTGACGTCATGTTTCTGTGTCGACTGACGTCATGAAGCTAGTTGTCGTCATTTTTGCTATGACAGTGACGTCATTAAAGATATTTAAGACTTATATGTTCACGTAGAAATCTATTAATGTTTAAGTTTAAAATGACAGATGAACTTACAATGGCAAAAGCCGATGAAGATGCTCAAAGAGTCTATGCCAAAAAACTTGCTGCTGATAGAGAAAGTCAGAAAAAAAAGCTTGCCGAGGAATCAAAAGAACAGCAAGGAAACAGGCTTGAGGCTAAAGAACGCAAAACCGCGCAGTTAGATGAAGATCCACCTGGACAGCGAGAGTCAAAACATATCAAAACTGAAAATGATAGCGATGATGATTGGGTTTGGGATTTTGACTTGGATAAGGTCATCAATGCCTACCAGATTTTACTTAAAAAAACAAAGGTTCGGCGATATGTATTTCATAGTGAAGCTGAAAAATAAAGAAGAAAAAGAAAACTGAAAAAAGAAAAAATGTAAAAAACTAAAAAATACTAAAAAGAAAAAACACTCAAAGAGAAATTACAGACCGGAACACAAATGACGACAGGGACAGAGGGAATATAAATAACGACCGGGACAATCAAAGAGAAATTACAGACTGGGATACCGGGACACAAATGACGACCGGGACACAGGGAATATAAATGACGACCAGGACACAGGTATTTAAGAATATCGTTCAAAGACAAATTTTTAATTGTAAGAAGACCGTTGAAAGAGAAATTTCTAATGGTAAAATGACTGAAGAACCTACAATGGCAACACCCGAGGAAGCTGCTCAAAACAAATGTATTCAAGCCGAAGTAGCTGAGTTGGTAAAGCGTTATGTTTCAGGTTCTAGGTCCGTTAGGCTCCAGGTTTGAACCTTGGCTTTAGCATTAATACAAAAGAAGAAAGAAAACTAAAAAAGGTAAAAACTACAAAAAAACTAAAAAGAAAATATATATATATATATATTTATATATATAAAAATAAGTTTTCTGTCTGTGGATCTGTCAGGTGACGTCATGTTTCTGTGTCGACCGACGTCATGTTTTCGACTGATGAAATTACAGACCGGGACATCGGGACACAAATAACGACCGGGACACCGGCACATAGGGAATATAAATGACGACCGGGACACAAGGAATGTTCGATTAGCAATCACCATCAACAAAGCACCGGGACACAAATGACGACCGGGACACAGGGAGTATAAATGACGACCAGGACATAAGTAAAAAAAAAATTAAAAACTAAAAAAAAGGTAAAAACTACAAAAAAACTAAAAAGAAAAAAAAACTAAAAACTAATAAAAAACTAAAAAAGCTAAAAAGCTAAAAAAAACTAAAAAAGAAAATAAAATGAAAAAGGAAAAAAAATGAAAAATAAAGGAGAAAAACAAAACTAAAAAAAAAAAACTAAAAAAAGGTAAAAAACTAAAACCTAAAAAAAGACCAATTCAAAAACGAATGTATATACAGACCGGGACACAAATGACGACCGGGACACCGGGACATGACGACCGGGACACAGGGACACAACTACAACAGGGACGCCGGGGGCTCAGGGGGATATATAAATGACGATGGCGACACAGGGAATCGTCGATTAGCAATCACCATCAACAAAGCTCAAGGGCAATCATTAGAATCATGAGGTATAGATCTGAATACGGATTGTTTTCCCATGGACCATTATATGTTGCATGTTCAAGAGTCGTTAAACCTGACATTCTATTTATATGCACAGACAATGGGAAAGCAAAGAATGTTGTATATTCGCAAGTTTTAAGTAGTTAAAAACATATATATATATATATATATATATATATATATATATATATATATATATATATATATATATATATATATATATATATATATATATATATATATATATATATATATATATATATATATATATATATATATATATATATATATATATATATATATATATATATATATATATATATATATATATATATATATATATATCTATATATATATAAATAAGTTGTCTGTCTGTCTGTGGGTCTGTGGATCTGTGGATCAGGTGACGTCATGTTTCGGCTGACGTCATGAAATTAGTTGCCGTCATTTTTGTTATGACGATGCTTAGTATATTGTAAAACACATTAATTTGGTTAATAATACACCATTTAAAACACCAAAATGAACATGCTGGAGTAGTCACTCGGTGAGAGAGGGTGTCAGAACGGAGAATGAAGGTCCCAGGTTCAAATCCTGGTTAGGCTAAAAAAGGTAAAAAACTAAAAACTAAAAAAAAAACTGAAAAAACTAAAAAAAGGCAAAAACTACAAAAAAAACTAAAAACTAATAAAAACATAAAAAAGCCGAAAAACTAAAAAAAACTAAAGAAACTAAAAAAAGGAAAAAACTTAAAAAACTAAAAACTAAAAAAAAACTAAAAAAAAGGAAAAATGAAAAATAGAAGAGAAAAAGAATACTAATAAAATTAAAAATAAAAATAAAAAAAAATAAAAAAGATAAAAAGCTAAAAAAGGTAAAAACCAATAAAAACTAAAAAGAAAAAAGGTAAAAAACTAAAGAAAAAAAATCATCTAAAAAACTAAAAAAAACTAAAAAACGTAAAAACTAAAAGAACTAAAAAAGTAAAAAAAAACTAAAAAAAGGAAAAAACTGAAAAATAAGCGGGATATAAAACAGGGGGATATAAATGACGACCGGGACACCGGGACATAAGGAATATAAATGAATCAGAAAATACAACTCATGTTTCCAAATGACGTCGTTTGGAGCCCAAATTGAAAATCCAGATCAATTTATGTCAACTTTCAAAGTAAAAGGGCAAATTTATCATAGAGCAGGGTCTCTTCTACCATTCTCAGGCGAGAATCATAAATTTTTACAATTGTACTTCATCAGTGATAGAAATTCTGAATTGAATGCACGTTGCGAAATTTCTCCCAACATTGAAAGGACAATCGTTTCCCAATTACAACATCTTTTCCACGAAAATAATAATTTAGTGCGTCTGTTCAAAACAGCCATCGATTTGATGCCTACTTATACGCATAAAATTGTTATTTCCGCTGACAAAACGCCTCCTGGCCAACATGTGCGTAGATACAATGCTCCAACTATCGACGAAGTGGCCATCGTTATGGTCGGTGATCAGTTTTTACCTCGAGATATTATTCTCAGGGTTTCCACCACACGTGCTACAACTAAAAATAGGCCTACCAATAATACTTTTAAGAAATATAAACCCACCAAAGCTTTGCTATGGCACTCGACCTGCCGTAAAAAAAAACAATGGAAAACCTAATAGAGGCCACAATCTCGACAGGGCCTTTTGAGGGTGAGGCTGTTCTTATTCCTCGCATTCCAAAGATTCCAACGGATCTGCCTTTTCAATTTAAAAGATTGCAATTCCCAATTCGATTAGCATTTGCAATCACCATTAACAAAGCTCAAGGTCAATCATTAGAAAAATGTGGTATAGATCTTAATCCTGATTGTTTTTCCCATTGACAATTGTACGTTGCATGTTCGAGGGTCGGTAAACCTGACAATCTATTTATATGCAGCGACAATTGGACAGCGAAGAATGTTGTATATTCGCAAGTTTTACGCAGTTAATTTGTATTTTATCTATCTATCTATCTATCTATCTATATAAAAACGAGTTGTATGTATGCATGTTTGTTTGTTTGTAAAAAGAGCGTTTGCATATGATGTCATTATTAGTACATACGGCTTTGTATATGCAGAGACAATGGGAAAGCCAAGAATGTTGTATATTCGCAATTTTTACGTAGTTTAACTCCTGCAGACGAAATGAATGCTTGCCTAAAAAATTCTAATTTATAGGCACACGTAAAAATATTAAAATTAACTACAAATATTTGTGTCCGATTGCAAAACGATGACTCTGGTCAAACAGTAGACTCAATTTCAGGACGTATACAACTACCTGCTGATTTCTGTAATTTAGTGACGTCCAAAAATGAATTGATTGAAAAAGTATTTCCGAATATTCTAAAAAATTATAAAAATAATAAATGGCTAAGTGAAAGAGCGATTCTCGCACCCAAAATATAGACGTCCACGAAATCAACAATATTGTTTTGAACAAGATTCGAGACCAGGCAGTCCTTTACAAGTCAGTCGACACAGTTTTGGAACCAAATGAAGCGGTTAATTATCCATCTGAATTTTTAAATTCCATAGATCCTTCAGGGTTTCCACCACACGTGCTACAACTAAAAATAGGCGTACCAATAATACTTTTAAGAAATATCAACCCACCAAAGCTTTGCAATGGCACGTGACTTGCCGTAAAAAAAAAACAATGGAAAACCTAATAGAGGCCACAATCTTGACAGGGCCTTATGAGGGTGAGGCTGTTCTTATTCCTCGCATTCCCATGATTCCAACGGATCTGCTTTTTCAATTTAAAAGATTGCAATTCCCAATTCGATTGTATTTGCAATCACCATTAACAAAGCTCAAGGTCAATCATTAGAAAAATGTGGTATAGATCTTAATCTTGATTGTTTTTCCCATGGACAATTGTAAGTTGCATGTTCGAGGGTCGGTAAACCTGACAATGTATTTATATGCAGCGACAATTGGACAGCGAAGAATGTTGTTTATTCGCAAGTTTTACGCAGTTAATTTGTATTGTATCTATCTAAATAAAAACGAGTTATGTGGATGCATGTTTGTTTGTTTGTAAAAAGAGCGTTTGTATATGACGTCATTATTAGTACATACGGCTTTGCATATGCACAGACAATGGGAAAGCCAAGAATGTTGTTTATTCGCAATTTTTGCGTAGTTTGAAACACATATATAAATCTATCTATATTCACAGGTGGGACACAGGGACACAACTACAATGGCGAATAACTAATATGGCGCGTAACGACTTACGCGCGCGGGGGGGCTTGGGGGGCGCAAAGCGCCCCACCAACTAGGAGTTGGGGTGGCGCGAAGCGCCACCCCAACAGCTAGTATATATATATATATATATTCACAGGTGGGACATAGGGACACAACTACAATGGCGCGTAACTAATATGGCGCGTAACGACTTACGCGCGCGGGCGGGCTTGGGGGGGCGCGAAGCGCCCCCACCAACTAGGTGTTGGGGTGGCGCGAAGCGCCACCATAACAGCTAGTATATATATATATATATATATATATATATATATATATATATATATATATATATATATATATATATATATATATATATATATATATATATACTAGCTGTTGGGTTTTTTTTTTCTTTTTAGTTTTTTTGTAGTTTTTACCTGTTTTTTAGTTTTTAATTTTTTTTTACTTATGTCCTGGTCGTCATTTATACTCCCTGTGTCCCGGTCGTCATTTGTGTCCCGGTGCTTTGTTGATGGTGATTGCTAATCGAACATTCATTGTGTCCCGGTCGTCATTTATATTCCCTATGTGCCGGTGTCCCGGTCGTCATTTGTGTCCCGATGTCCCGGTCTGTAATTTCGTCAGTCGAAAACATGACGTCAGTCGACACAGAAACATGAAGTCACCTGACAGATCCACACCTGACAGATCCACAGACAGACAACTTATTTATATATATATATATATATATATATATATATATATATATATATATATATATATATATATATATATATATATACTAGCTGTTGGTTGGTATAACCCACCTAATTGGTGGGGGCGCTTCGCCCCCCCCCCCTCCAGGCCTCCCCACGCGCGTAAGTCGTTACCCCCCACGTGTGTAAGTTGTGTCCCTGTGTCCGACCTGTGAATATACATAGATATATATATATATATATTTTTAACTACGTAAAACTTGCGAATATACAACATTCTTGACTGTCCCATTGTCTGTGCATATAAATAGATAGTCAGGTTTACCGACTCTTGAACATGCAACATATAATTGTCTATGGGAAAAACAATCTGTATTTAGATCTATACCTCATTATTCTAATGATTGCCCTTGAGCTTTGTTGATGGTGATTGTTAATCGAACATTCCCTGTGTCCCCGTCGTCATTTATATATCCCCTGTGCCCCCTGGCGTTCCCGTTGTAGTTGTTTCCCTATGTCCCGGTCGTCATTTGTGTCCCGGTGTCCCAGTCTGTAATTTCTCTTTGAGTGTTGCGGTCGTCATTTATATTCCCTGTGTCCCGGTGTCCCGGTCGTCATTTATATTCCCTGTGTCCCGGTCTCCCGGTAGTCATTTTTGTCCCTGTCGTCATTTGTGTTCCAGTGTCCCGGTCTGTAATATCTCTTTGAGTTTCCCGGTCGTCATTTGTGTCCCAGTGCTTTGTTGATGGTGATTGCTAATCGAAAATTTCTTGTGTCCTGATCGCTTTCTCTTTGAGTGTCCCGGTTTCATTTATATTCCCTATGTCCCGATGTCCCGGTCTGTAATTTCGTCAGTCGACAAACATGACGTAAGTCGACACACCAACATGACGTCACTCGACAGACACACAGACAACTTATTTTAATATATATAGATGCTAGCTGTTGGGGTGACGCTTCGCGCCACCCCAACACCTAGTTGGTGGGATCGCTTTGCGCCCCCCAAGCCTCCCCGCGCCCTTAAGTCGTTACGCGTCATATTACTTACGCGCCATTGTAGTTGTGTCCCTGTGTCCCACTTGTGAATATAGATAAAAGAGAAAAGATTTCTATTTTCGTTATAGATATATATATATATATATATATATATATATATATATATATATATATATATATATATATATATATATATATATATATATAAATAAGTTGTTTGTCTGTCTGTCGAGTGACGTCATTATAAGGATTGAGCTGCATGTCGTCATGAAGTTAGTTGTCGTCATGTTTGTTATGACGACGTCATGTTTGTCAACTGATGAAATTACAGACCGGAACACCGGGACACAAATGACGACCAGGACACCAGGAAACAGGGAATATAAATGACGACCGGGACACTCAAAGAGAAATTACAGACAGGGACACCGGGACACAAATAACGACCGAATCTATCTATATATATAAAAACTACCGTTGGGGGACATATAAATAGATTGTCAGGTTTACCGACTCTTGAACATGCAACATAAAAAAAAAACTAAAAACTGAAAAACAAAAAAAACTAAAAAAAGGAAAAAAACTGAAAAATAAAGGGGGATATATATATATATATATATATATATATATATATATATATATATATATATATATATATATATATATATATATAGACATATATGATATATATATAGACATATATATATGTCTGTGTGTCTGTCTGTCAGGTGACGTCATGTTTCTGTGTCGACTGACGTCGTGAAGTTAGTTGTCGTCACTTTTGCTATGACGGTGACGTCATTAATGGTATTTAAGACATGCGTTCATGGAAAAATGTTTAATTGTAAAATGACTGAAGAACCTACAATGGCAACAGCCGAGGAAGTTGCTCAAAGAGTCTACGCCAAAAAACTTGCTGCTGATAGAGAAAGTAAGAAAAGAAAGCGTGCCGAGGAATCACAAGAACAGCAAGAAAACAGGCTTGCAGCTGATAGAGAAAGTAAGAAAAGAAAGCGTGCCGAGGAATCACAAGAACAGCAAGAAAACAGGCTTGCGGCTAAAGAACGCAAAACCGCGCAGTTAGATGAAAATCCACCTGGAAAGCGAGAGTCAAAACATATCAAAACTGAAAATGATAGCGATGATGATTGGGTTTGGGATTTTGACTTGGATAAGGTCATCAATGCCTACCAGATTTAAGTTAAAAAACAAAGGTTCGGCGATATGTACTTCATAGTGACGCTGAAAAATAAAGAAGAAAAAAAACTGAAAAAATGTAAAAAACTAAAAAAAAAACTAAAAAGAAAAAACACTCAAAGATAAATTATAGACCGGGACACAAATGACGACCGACACAGAGGGAATATAAATGACGACCGGGAACCTCAAAGAAAAATTACAGACTGGGACACTCGGACACAAATCACGACCGGGAATATAAATGACGACCAGGACGCAGGGACACAACTACAACGGGGACACCGGGGGCACAGGCGGGATATATAATTGACGACTGAGACACAGGGATTGTTTGAATAGAAATTACAGACCGGGACACCGGGAAACAAATGACGACCGGGACACTGGGACACAGGGAATATAAATGACGACCGGGACACTCAAAGAGAAAATACAAACTGGGAAACCAGGACACAAATGACGACCGGGACACAGGGAATATAAATGCTATTTATATGCACAGACAATGGGACAGCGAAGAATGTTGTATATTCGCATGTTTTACCTAGTTAAAAATATATATTTATATCTATCTCTATTCACAGGTGGGACACAGGGACATAGCTACAAACCGGGATATCGGGACGTAAATGACGACCGGGACACCGGCACATAGGGAATATAAATGACGACCGGGACACAAGGAATGTTCGATTAGCAATCACCATCAACAAAGCACCGGGACACAAATGGACCGGGACAGAGGGAGTATAAATGACGACCAGGACATAAGTAAAAAAAAAATTAAAAACTAAAAAAAGGTAAAAACTACAAAAAAACTAAAAAGAAAAAAAAAATGAAAAAGGAAAAAAAAATGAAAAATAAAGGAGAAAACAAAACTAAAAAAAAGAAAAAAAACTAAAAAAAGGTAAAAAACTAAAACCTAAAAAAAGACCAATTCAAAAACGAATGTATATACAGACCGGGACACAAATGACGACCGGGACACCGGGACATGACGACAGGGACACAGGGACACAACTACAACAGGGACGCCGGGGGGGGGGGGGTCAGGGGGATATATAAATTACGATGGCGACACAGGGAATCGTCGATTAGCAATCACCATCAACAAAGCTCAAGGGCAATCATTAGAATCATGAGGTATAGATCTGAATACGGATTGTTTTCCCATGGACCATTATATGTTGCATGTTATATATATATATATATATATATATATATATATATATATATATATATATATATATATATATATATATATATATATATATATATATATATATATATATATATATATATATATATATATATATATATATATATATATATATATATATATCTATATTGACAGGTGGGACATAGGGACACAACTACAATGGCGCGTAACTAATATGGCGCGTAACGACTTACGCGCGCGGGGGGGCTTGGGGGGGGCGCGAAGCGCCCCCACCAACTAGGTGTTGGGGTGGCGCGAAGCGCCACCCCAACAGCTAGTATATAATATATATATATATATATATATATATATTTATATATATATATATATATATATATATATATATATATATATATATATATATATATATATATATAAATAAGTTGTCTGTCTGTCTGGCTGTGGATCACGTGACGTCATGTTTCTGTGTCGGCTGACGTCATGTTTTCGACTGACGAAATTACGAAATTACATTGGGACACAAATGACGACCAGGACACCGGCACATAGGGAATATAAATGACGACCGGGACACTCAAAGAGAAAGCGACCGGGACCCAAGGAATGTTCAATTAGCAATCACCATCAACAAAACACCGTCAACAAACCATCACAAATGACGACCCGGACACAGGGAGTATAAATGACGACCAGGACATAAGTAAAAAAAAAACTAAAAAAAAGGTAAAACTACAAAAAAAACTAAAAAGAAAAAAACAAACTAAAAACTAATAAAAAAACTAAAAAAGCTAAAAAACTAAAAAAACTAAAAAATAAAAAAAAATAAAAAAAGGAAACAAAAAGAAAAATAAAGGAGAAAAACAAAACTAAAAAAATAAAAATAAAAAAAAACTAAAAAGAAAAAATAAAAAAAAACTAAAAAAACTAAAAAAATGTAAAAACCAAAAAAAAACTAAAAAGAAAAAAAGGGGAAAAATACAAAAATTTATTTCATCATTTACCATTTCAAAAACGAATGTATATACAGACTGGGACACCGGAATACAAATGACGACCGGGACACAGGGAATATAAATGACGACCGGGACACTCAAAGATAAATTACAGACTGGGACACCGGAACACAAATGACGACCGGGAAAAAAATGACGACCGGGACACCGGGACACAGGGAATATAAATGACGACCGGGACACAGGGACACAACTACAACAGGGACGCCGGGGGCACAGGGGGATGTATAAATGACGACGGGGACACAGGGAATGTTCGATTAGCAATCACCATCAACAAAGCTCAAGGGCAATCATTAGAATCATGAGGTATACATCTGAATACGGATTGTTTTCCCATGGACCATTATATGTTGCATGTTCAAGAGTCGGTAAACCTGACAATCTATTTATATGCACAGACAATGGGACAGCAAAGAATGTTGTATATTCGCAAGTTTTACGTAGTTAAAAACATATATATATATATATATATATATCTATCTATATTCACAGGTGGGACATAGGGACACAACTACAATGGCGCGTAACTAATATGGCGCGTAACGACTTACGCGCGCGGGGGGGCTTGGGGGGGGCCCGAAGCGCCCCCACCAACTAGGTGTTGGGGTGGCGCGAAGCGCCACCCCAACAGCTAGTATATATATATATATATATATATATATATATATATATATATATATATATATATATATATATATATATATATATATATATATATATATATATATATTCGTTTTTAACTACGTAAAACTTGCGAATATACAACATTCTTCGATGTCCCATTGTCTGTGCATATAAATAGATTGTCAGGTTTATCGACTCTTGAACATGCAACATAAAATTGTCGATGGGAAAAACAATCTGTATTCAGATCTATACCTCATTATTCTAATGATTGCCCTTGAGCTTTGTTGATAGTGATTGCTAATCGAACATTCCCTGTGTCCCCGTCATCATTTATATTCCCAGTATCCCGGTCGTCATTTTTGTCCCAGTGTCCCAGTCTGTAATTTCTCTTTGAGCGTCCCGTTCGTCATTTATATTCCCTGTGTCCCGGTCGTCATTTGTGTCCCGGTGTCCGGTCTGTAATTTATCTTTGAGTGTCCCGGTCGTCATTTATATATCCCGGTTGTTATTTGTGTCCCAGTGTCCCAGTCTGTAATTCCTCTTTGAGTGTTCCGGTCGTCATTTATATTCCCTGTGTCCCGGCTTTTAGTTTTCTTTTTCTCCTTTATTTTTCAGTTTTTTTCCTTTTTTTAGTTTTTTTTCTTTTCAGTTTTTAGTTTTTTCTAGTTTTTTTTATTGGTTTTTAGTTTTTTTTTTCTTTTTAGTCTTTTTGTAGTATTGACCTTTTTTTAGTTTTTTTTTGTTTTTTTAGTATTTTTTTTAGTTTTTA
>NC_088865.1:8896378-8921664 GCF_032884065.1 Artemia franciscana
GGGTGAACGGTGTAGAGTTTTCCTATCGTGGTATCTTTGAAGATGGTAGGTTGGGCGTCGACTGACTTACCCTGTTTTCGACGTTCAAATACTTTATTTTTAGTATTCCACGTGTAATACGAAGGCACTTCAGTATACAGCAGTTTTTTTGCAAAAGAATCATTTTTGCAAAGCGAAAAAAAAGCTGTTAATGTTGTATCCGGTGGATTCAGGACTCTTTGTTGCACGTTGGTTTCCGTGAAATAAACACGTTGACCATTCTGTAAATGTACCCCTAAGTGAACAACAGCTGGACTACGTTCATGTATCGGAAATGAAAGAATTCGCCAAACAGCTTCATTACTGCTTATGTATCTTCCAGCCTGATATTCTACGATTTCATCGAAATCTTTGATTTCGGGCTGCAAGCCAAAAACTGCCATGTCACTGCCTTTGTTGACGTATTTACATATGTATTTGATTGCCTTTACGGAGTTACAGTATTCAACGTTTATGTGTGCATTAAATGTTTTTGATAATAATGGGGAATATGGAACAACCCACTGGTTATCTACTTCGATGGTGGTACCATTACGCTGCTTTATTATTGCTGTTTTACCGCCATCTTCAGTAGATCTTCTTCTATATTGTGGGTAACCATCATTGCCAGTAATTGTGTTTGATACTAACAGTCGAGGATATTGCTTTGTGCACCTTCCTTTGGCCATGCATGGTGAATTTTCGTTCAGTGCACCGCAAGGTCCATGTATCATATTTTTTACAATAATATCATGTAACCCCTTATCGACATTTTTATCAGGTACTTCAGCGGAAATCACATAATCAATTTCGTTCGAAGTAATTTTTTATGTAGCCAGATTAGTATGTGTGCGTGTGGCAAACCTCGTTTTTGCCATTCCACTGAGTACATCCAGCATCGCACTGACCCAAACACTTCATGTTTTACAATGTAGTTTATCAGTGATTTCAACTTTTGCCGGAAGACACGTGCCGTAATGTCATGCCTATGAACTGCCGATTCTCCTTGAAGTAAAAGCTGCAGTATCTCGTCCCAAGATTGATTACATGTAAATGTAATAAATAAATCTGGACGACCATAGAGACGAACATACGCAATAGCATCTTGAGCATATTCATGCATATGACGGGGACTGCCAGCATATGACGAAGGTAAAATTGTTAATCTTCCAACGTTTGTGGTATTACCGTCATTTATAACTGCATCTCGCAAATGAATGTATTGTTCAGAGCGGAGCTTGGTCTGATTCAGGCGGATATATAGCAAACGTTCTGATTCAATTTTAGGATACATATCCACGACGAATTGGTGAAACAATTCACGGCATTTTAAAATATAATTTTCTTCATCCTGCCGAATCATTAGTCTATAGGAATAATAATGCATTGCACTGCATTTCTTATTCATTTCTTTGTTAGTGGCTGGATTCATCAATTTAATATTAAAGTGATAGCCGTCGGCTCCATCCCAAAAAATGATAGGATATTGTAGGGCATCGTAGCATCGATGAGTTTCAGCAATTCTTAACAACTGAGCGTTTCGCTTATGAAGAATAATATCTCGAGGTAAAAACTGATCACCGACCATAACGATTGCCACTTCGTCGATAGTTGGAGCATTGTATCTACGCACATGTTGGCCAGGAGGCGTTTTGTCAGCGGAAATAACAATTTTATGCGTATCAGTAGGCATCAAATCGATGGCTGTTTTGAACAGACGCACTAAATTATTATTTTCGTGGAAAAGATGTTGCAATTGGGAAACGATTGTCCTTTCAACGTTGGGAGAAATTTCGCAACGTGCATTCAATTCAGAATTTCTATCACTGATGAAGTACAATTGTAAAAATTTATGATTCTCGCCTGAGAATGGTAGAAGGGACCCTGCTTTATGATAAATTTGCCCTTTTACTTTGAAAGTAGACATAAATTGATCTGGATTTTCGATTTGGGCTCCAAACGACGTCATTTGGAAACATGAGTTGTATTTTCTGATTTTTGACAAAAAACGCTTAGATTCTGACGTAGTTCCAGTAAGGAAAGTCTTCAATGGCTCTGGTGGTGCAGCCAATAGAGGAAGTTTAACTTATCCTGAGGCGCAACACATTCCCATTGTTTCACCATTGAATTTCAAGGCCTTGCAATAGGGACAAATTTTAGACATTGTCCCGATTTGAACACATCTACTCAAGCTATAATCATCGACTGGGTTGTACCTGAATGCCAGGCGATAACTTTCAGGTTTCTCTGATTCCTCGGCACGCTTTCTTTTCTTACTTTCTCTATCAGCAGCAAGCCTGCTTCTGCGTTGCTCTGGTAGTTCCTCGGCACGCTTTCTGTTCTTTCTTTCTCTATCAGCCTCAAGCCTGTTTCCTTGCTGTTCTTTTGATTCCTCGGCACGCCTTCTTTTTTCACTTTCTCTTTTAGCAGCAAGTCTGCTTTCGCGTTGCTCTGGTAGTTCCTCGGCACGCTTTCTTTTCTGACTTTCTCTATCAGCAGCAAGTTTTTTGGCATAGAGTCTTTGAGCATCTTCATCGGCTTTTGCCATGGTAAGTTCATCAGTCATTGTAAACTTAAACATTAATAGATTTCTACGTGAACATATGTCTTAAATATCTTGAATGACGTCACCGTCAAAGCAAAAATGACGACAACTAATTTCATGACGTCAGCCGACACAGAAACATGACGTCACCTGACAACTAATTTCATGACGTCAGCCGACACAAAAACATGACGTCACCTGATCCACAGACAGACAGACAACTTATTTTTATATATATAGATAGATATACTAGCTTTTGGGGTGGCGCTTCGCGCCACCCCAATACCTAGTTGGTGGGGCGCTTCGCGCCCCCCCCAAGCCCCACCCGCGCGCGTAAGTCGTTACGCGCCATATTAGCTACGCGCCATTGTAGTTGTGTCCCTGTGTCCCACCTGTGAATAGAGATAGATATAAATATATGTTTTTAACTACGTAAAACATGCGAATATACAACATTCTTCGCTGTCCCATTGTCTGTGCATATAAATAGATTGTCAGGTTTACTGACTCTTGAACATGCAACATATAATTGTCCATGGGAAAAACAATCCGTATTCAGATCTATACCTCATTATTCTAATGATGCGTCCCTGTGTCCCGGTCGTCATTTATATTCCCTGTGTCCCGGTCGTCATTTGTGTCCCGGTGTCCCAGTTTGTAATTTCTCTTTGAGTGTCCCGGTCGTCATTTATATTCCCTGTGTCCCGGTGTCCCGGTCGTCATTTGTGTCCCGGTGTCCCGGTCTGTAATTTCTATTCGAACAATCCCTGTGTCCCGGTCGTCATTTATATATCCCGCCTGTGCCCCCGGCGTCCCCGTTGTAGTTGTGTCCCTGTGTCCCGGTCGTTATTTATATTCCCTGTGTCCCGGTCGTGATTTGTGTCCGGGTGTCCCAGTCTGTAATTTCTCTTTGAGGTTCCCGGTCGTCACTTAAGCAAAAATGACGACAACTAATTTCATGACGTCAGTCAACACAGAAACATGACGTCACCTGATCCACAGACAGACAGACAGACAACTTATTTTTATATATATAGATAGATATATATATCTATATATATAAAAATAAGTTGTTTGTCTGTCTGTCGACTGACGTCATGTTTGTGTGTCGACTGACGTCATGTTTGTCGACTGACGTCATTATGAGGATTGAGCATTATTCCGTCATGAAGTTGTTTGTCGACTGATGTCATGTTTGTCGACTGATGAAATTACAGACCGGGACACCCGGACACAAATGACGACCGGGACAAAGGGACACAGGGAATATAAATGACGACCGGGACAATCAAAGAGAAATTTCAAACTGGGACACCGGGACACGAATTACGACCGGGACACAGGAAATATAAATGACGACCAGGACACAGGGACACAACTACATCGGGGACGCCGGGGGCACAGGCGGGATATATAATTGACGACTGAGACACAGGGATTGTTTGAATAGAAATTACAGACCGGGACACAGGGACACAAATGACGACCGGGACACTGGGACACAGGGAATATAAATGACGACCGGGACACTCAAAGAGAAATTACAAACTGGGACACCAGGACACAAATGACGACCGGGACACAGGGAATATAAATGCTATTTATATGCACAGATTCACAGGTGGGACACAGGGACACAGCTACAATGGCGCGTAACTAGTATCGCGCGTAACGACTTACGCGCGTGGGGGGGCTTGGGGGGGGGCGCGAAGCGCCCCACCAACTAGGTGTTGGGGTGGCGCAAAGCGCCACCCCAACAGCTAGTATATATATATATATATATATATATATATATATATATATATATATATATATATATATATATATATATATATATATATATATATATATATATATATATATCTATATATATAAAAATAAGTTGTCTGTCCGTTACGCCAGATTATATCTTCTATATAAATAAAAGAAAACAAACTAGAATGCAAAAATTGGAAATTGCATAAATATTTCGAAATATTTTGACAATAGATTAAAGTAATTCGAAAAAGAAAAATGGTAAAAAACTAAAAAAAAAACTAAAAAGAAAAAACTAAAAAAAAAATTAAAAATTAAAAAAATTAAAAAAAGAAAAAACCTAAAAAGAAAAAACGTAAAAAAAAAAGATAAAAAACTAAAAAAAAACTAAAAAAGCTAAAAAACTAAAAAAAGAAAAAACTAAAAAAAAACTGGGAATTGCACAAATATTTCAATATATTTTGAAAATAGATTAAAGTAATTCGAAAACCTTAAAACAGATACCCCAAATTTTGATGTTTAATTTAAATTGTTGGAGCTTTAGCATGCTTGGCACGTAAAGATTTTTCCAAGTGTCAATGTTAGAATGAACATTGAGAAATTAAAGAAAACAAATCAATAAAAAGAAGAAACTAAAAAAGAAAAAACTAAAAAAGAAAAAAAACTAAAGAAGAAACTGTATCTATATATATAAAAATCTATATATATAAAAATAAGTTGTCTGTCTTTTATGTCTGTTACACTATGTCTGTTACGCCAGATTATATCTTATCTATATATATAAAAATATCTATATATATAAAAATAAGTTGTCTGTGTGTGGATCTGTGGATGGATCAGGTGACGTCATGTTTGTCCGCATATGACGTCTGAATTATTTCACACTAATACAAAAGAAGAAAAAAACTAAAAAAGGTAAAAACTACAAAAAAAACTAAAAAGAAAAAAAACTAAAAAAGCTAAAAAACTAAAAAAAACTAAAAAAAGGTAAAAATCTAATAACTAAAAAAAACTGAAAAAAATAAAAAAAGGCAAAAACTACAAAAAAAAAATAAAAAAAAACTAAAAAACTAAAAGGTAAAAAACTAAAAAAAAAACTAAAAACTAAAAAAGAAAAAAACTAAAAAAAAGGAAAAAACTGAAAAATAAAAGAGAAAAAGAAAACTAAAAAAATATGAATAAATATATATAAAAATAAGTTGTTTGTGGGTTATGTCTGTCTGTCTGTCTGTCGAGTGACGTCGTGTTTGTCCGCATATGACGTCTGAATTATTTCACACTAATACAAAAGAAGAAAAAAAACTAAAAAAGGTAAAAACTACAAAAAAAACTAAAAAGAAAAAAAACTAAAAAAGCTAAAAAACTAAAAAAAACTAAAAAACGGTAAAAAACTAAAAACTAAAAAAAACTGAAAAAACTAAAAAAAGGCAAAAACTAAAAAAAAACTAAAAACTAATAAAAAAAACTAAAAAAGCTATATATATATATATATATATATATATATATATATATATATATATATATATATATATATACTAGCTGTTGGGGTGGCGCTTCGCGCCCCCCCAAGCCCCCCCGCGCGCGTAAGTCGTTACGCGCCATATTAGTTACGCGCCATTGTAGTTGTGTCCCTGTGTCCCACCTGTGAATAGAGATAGATACAAATATATGTTTTTAACTACGTAAAACATGCGAATATACAACATTCTTCGCTGTCTTTGCTGTCCCATTGTCTGTGCATATAAATAGATTGTCAGGTTTACCGACTCTTGAACATGCAACATATAATGGTCCATGGGAAAACAATCCGTATTCAGATCTATACCTCATGATTCTAATGATTGCCCTTGAGCTTTGTTGATGGTGATTGCTAATCGACCATTCCCTGAGTCGCCATCGTCATTTATATATCCCCTGTGCACCCCGGCGTCCCCTTTGTAGTTATGTCCCTGTGTCCCGGTCGTCATTTATATTCCCTGTGTCCCGGTCGTCATTTGTGTCCCGGTGTTCCAGTCTGTGATTTCTCTTTGAGTGTCCCGGGCGTCATTTATATTCCTTGTGTCCCGGTGTCCCGGTCGTCATTTATATCCCCCTGTGCCCCCCGGCGTCCCCATTGTAGTTGTGTCCCTGTGTCCCGGTCGTCATTTATATTCCCTGTGTCCCGGTCGTCATTTGTATCCCGGTGTCCCGGTCTGTATATACATTCGTTTTTTAGTTTTGTTTTTCTCCTTTATTTTTTTCCTTTTTTCTTTTTTTTCTTTTTTAGTTTATTTAGATTTTTAGATTTTTTAGTTTTTTTTATTAGTTTTTAGTTTTTTTGTAGTTTTTACCATTTTTTTTAGTTTTTTTAGTTTTTTTTTTTTTACTTATGTCCTGGTCGTCATTTATACTCCCTGTGTCCCGGTCGTCATTTGTGTCTCGGTGCTTTGTTGATTGCTAATTTATATTATATTTATATTTATATTTTTTATATTTATTAATATTTTTTTAGTTTTCTTTTTCTCTTATTTTTCAGTTTTTTCCTTTTTTTTAGTTTTTTCTTTTTTAATTTTTAGTTTTTTTTGTTTTTTACCTTTTTTTAGTTTTTTTAGTTTTTTTAGTTTTTTAGCTTTTTTAGTTTTTAGTTTTTGCCTTTTTTTAGTTTTTTCAGTTTTTTTTAGTTTTTAGTTTTTTACCTTTTTTTAGTTTTTTTTAGTTTTTTAGCTTTTTTAGTTTTTTTTCTTTTTAGTTTTTTTTGTAGTTTTTACCTTTTTTAGTTTTTTTTCTTCTTTTGTATTAGTGTGAAATAATTCAGACATCATATGCGGACAAACACGACGTCACTCGACAGACAGACAGACAGACATAACCCACAAACAACTTATTTTTATATATATTTATTCATATTTTTTTAGTTTTCTTTTTCTCTTTTATTTTTCAGTTTTTTCCTTTTTTTTAGTTTTTTTCTTTTTTAGTTTTTAGTTTTTTTTAGTTTTTTACCTTTTTTTAGTTTTTTTTAGTTTTTTTAGTTTTTTAGCTTTTTTAGTTTTTTTATTAGTTTTTATTTTTTTTGTAGTTTTTGCCTTTTTTTATTTTTTTCAGTTTTTTTTAGTTATTAGATTTTTACCTTTTTTTTAGTTTTTTTTAGTTTTTTAGCTTTTTTAGTTTTTTTTTCTTTTTAGTTTTTTTTGTAGTTTTTACCTTTTTTAGTTTTTTTCTTCTTTTGTATTAGTGTGAAATAATTCAGACGTCATATGCGAACAAACATGACGTCACCTGATCCATCCACAGACAGACAGACAACTTATTTTTATATATATAGAAGATAGATAGATAGATATATATATATATATATATATATATATATATATATATATATATATATATATATATATATATATATATATATATATATACTAGCTGTTGGGGTGGCGCTTCGCGCCACCCCAACACCTAGTTGGTGGGGGCGCTTCGCGCCCCCCCCAAGCCCCCCCGCGCGCGTAAGTCGTTACGCGCCATAATAGTTACGCGCCATTGTAGTTGTGTCCCTATGTCCCACCTGTGAATATAGATATATATATATATATATGGTTTTAACTACGTAAAACTTGCGAATATACAACATTCTTTGCTGTCCCATTGTCTTTGCATATAAATAGATTGTCAGGTTTACCGACTCTTGAACATGCAACATATAATGGTCCATGGGAAAACAATCTGTATTCAGATCTATACCTCATGATTCTAATGATTGCCCTTGAGCTTTGTTGATGGTGATTGCTAATCGACCATTCCCTGTCCCGGTGTCCCGGTCGTCATTTACATCCCCCTGTTTCCCCCGGTGTCCCCGTTGTAGTTGTGTCCCTGTGTCCCGGTCGTCATTTATATTCCCTGTGTCCCGGGTCCCGGTCATCATTTGTATCCCGGTGTCCCGGTCTGTATATACATTCGTTTTTTAGTTTTGTTTTTCTCCTTTATTTTTTTCCTTTTTTTTTCTTTTTTAGCTTATTTAGATTTTTAGATTTTTTAGTTTTTTTTATTAGTTTTTAGTTTTTATTTCTTTTTAGTTTTTTTGTCCCGGTCGTCATTTATATCCCCCTGTTTCCCCCGGTGTCCCCGTTGTAGTTGTGTCCCTGTGTCCCGGTCGTTATTTATATTCCCTGTGTCCCGGTCGTCATTTGTATCCCGGTGTACCGGTCTGTATATACATTCGTTTTTTAGTTTTGTTTTTCTCCTTTATTTTTTTCCTTTTTTTTTCTTTTTTAGTTTATTTAGATTTTTAGATTTTTTAGTTTTTTATTAGTTTTTAGTTTTTTTTTCTTTTTAGTTTTTTTGTAGTTTTTACCTTCTTTTTAGTTTTGTTAATTTTTTTTTTTACTTGTGTCCTGGTCGTCATTTATACTCCCTGTGTCCCGGTGCTTTGTTGATTGCTAATCGAACATTCCTTTTGTCCTGGTCGCTTTCTCTTTTAGTGTCGTCATTTATTTTTTTCTTTTTTAGTTCTTTTAGTTTTTACCTTTTTTAGTTTTTTTTTAGTTTTTAGTTTTTTTAGTTTTTTACCTTTTTTTAGTTTTTTTAGTTTTTTTAGTTTTTTAGCTTTTTTATTTTTTTTATTAGTTTTTAGTTTTTTTGTAGTTTTTGCCTTTTTTTAGTTTTTTTTAGTTTTTTAGCTTTTTTATTAGTTTTTAGTTTTTTTTGTAGTTTTTGCCTTTTTTTAGTTTTTTTAGTTTTTTAGCTTTTTTATTTTTTTTATTAGTTTTTAGTTTTTTTTGTAGTTTTTGCCTTTTTTTAGTTTTTTCAGTTTTGACGTCACCTGATCCAGTTTTTTCAGGTGACGTCACCTGATCCACGATCCACAGATCCACAGACAACTTATTTTTATATATATAGATAGTTTTTCTTTTTTTACTTATGTCCTGGTCGTCATTTATACTCCCTGTGTCCCGGTGCTTTGTTGATTGCTAATCGAACATTCCTTTTGTCCTGGTCGCTTTCTCTTTGAGTGTCGTCATTTATTAGTTTTTTCCTTTTTTTTTAGTTTTTTATTGGTTTTTACCTTTATTTTAGCTTATTTTTCAGTTTTTTCCTTTTTTTTAGTTTTTTTTTATTTTTTATTTTTTTTTAGTTTTTTACCTTTTTTTAGTTTTTTTAGTTTTTTTAGTTTTTTAGCTTTTTTACTTTTTTTATTAGTTTTTAGTTTTTTTTTTGTAGTTTTTGCCTTTTTTTAGTTTTTTCAGTTTTTTTTTTAGTTTTTTATTGGTTTTTACCTTTATAGTTTTTTTAGTTTTTTAGCTTTTTTATTTTTTTTATTAGTTTTTAGTTTTTTTTGTAGTTTTTGCCTTTTTTTAGTTTTTTCAGTTTTGACGTCACCTAATCCAGTTTTTTCAGGTGACGTCACCTGACACATCCATCCATCCATCCACAGACAGACAACTTATTTTTATATATATTTAGTTTTTTAGCTTTTTTATTAGTTTTTAGTTTTTTTTTGTAGTTTTTGCCTTTTTTTAGTTTTTTTAGTTTTTTAGCTTTTTTATTTTTTTTATTAGTTTTTAGTTTTTTTTGTAGTTTTTGCCTTTTTTTAGTTTTTTCAGTTTTGACGTCACCTGATCCAGTTTTTTCAGGTGACGTCACCTGATCCACGATCCACAGATCCACAGACAACTTGTTTTTATATATATAGATAGTTTTTTTTTTTTTACTTATGTCCTGGTCGTCATTTATACTCCCTGTGTCCCGGTGCTTTGTTGATTGCTAATCGAACATTCCTTTTGTCCTGGTCGCTTTCTCTTTGAGTGTCGTCATTTATTAGTTTTTTCCTTTTTTTTTTAGTTTTTTATTGGTTTTTACCTTTATTTTAGCTTATTTTTCAGTTTTTTCCTTTTTTTTAGTTTTTTTTTATTTTTTATTTTTTTTAGTTTTTTACCTTTTTTTAGTTTTTTTAGTTTTTTTAGTTTTTTAGCTTTTTTACTTTTTTTATTAGTTTTTAGTTTTTTTTTGTAGTTTTTGCCTTTTTTTAGTTTTTTCAGTTTTTTTTTTAGTTTTTTATTGGTTTTTACCTTTATAGTTTTTTTAGTTTTTTAGCTTTTTTATTTTTTTTATTAGTTTTTAGTTTTTTTTGTAGTTTTTGCCTTTTTTTAGTTTTTTCAGTTTTGACGTCACCTAATCCAGTTTTTTCAGGTGACGTCACCTGACACATCCATCCACACATCCATCCACACATCCACAGACAGACAACTTATTTTTATATATATAGATAGATATATATATATATCTATATATATAAAAATAAGTTGTCTGTGTGTGGATCTGTGGATCTGTGGATCAGGTGACGTCATGTTTCGGCTGACGTCATGAAATTAGTTGCCATCATTTTTGCTTTGAAGGTGACGTCATTCAAGTTATATAAGACATATGTTCGCGTAGAATTCTATTAATGTTTAAGTTTACAATGACTGATGAAGATGCTCAAAGAGTCTATGCCAAAAAACTTGCTGCTGATAGAGAAAGTCAGAAAAGAAAGCGTGCCGAGGAATCAAAAGAACAGCAAGGAAACAGGCTTGAGGCTAAAGAACGCAAAACCGCGCAGTTAGATGAAGATCCACCTGGACAGCGAGAGTCAAAACATATCAAAACTGAAAATGATAGCGATGATGATTGGGTTTGGGATTTTGACTTGGAAAAGGTCATCAATGACTACCAGATTTTAGTTAAAAGAGGTGTTTAGTGTTGCGAGAGGGCTCATTCTAACGGAAATGAAAATTTCTAGTGCCCTTTTTAAGTGACCAAAAATATTGGAGGGCACCTAAGCCCCCTCCCACGCTAATTATTTTTCCAAAGTCAACGGATCAAAATTCTGAGATAGCCATTTTGTTCAGCGTAGTCAAAAAACCTTATAACTATGTCTTTGGGGACGACTTACTCCACAGTGATAGCTTACAACCTAGTAAAGAACGAACTGGCAAAAACTGGGAAGTGCGAGAATATTACCATTTTTGGGTTATTCACAACACGTAAATAAATTATTATCTGGGTTAGTCGTAATAGTAAAATATTCCGGGAAAAAAAATTATCCAAATTTCGAATAATAGTCTAAAGCACTTAAAAAATGGCATCCGATCGAAACAAAAGAACACCATTCGAATGGTCATGGCCAAAAGTCCGATTCAAGAAACTTACAGGCCTCCGGCTTGAACAACAAAGAAAATCGCTTTTTTCATGGATAGCCCTGATAGTGTCCACTCTTTTTTCTTTTACCTCCGCTGCTAGCAGGGCACTAGAATATGAGAGGGAACTGTTTTAGGACTCGCTTTAAAGGGAATTGCTACTTGTTTTGTAATTAACGAAACGTAACATTAGAAAAAAAATAATATTTGTTGATAAAAGCTTTATCTTCGTATACAAGATGATGTTATATTGGATTTAATATCAAATTTGAGTGACTCTTCTACCTGATTCCCTTGGGTTCGTTCTATGTTATATCCAGCGTGGGATGTATGTTTATGCAAAATATTTTTTTTTTAGTTCTTACTAAATCCAGATAATTATAAGTCGAAAGCTTTTGCCTGCGTGTGATATATGATTCTACAACAGATCAGTATAGAGTAGTGGCAATTTTTCTTTATTCTGTATGTGTTAATCCGGGTTGCAGTGATGGCTAGCAACCTTGTAAGAGACGATCACGTTCCATAGTAAAAAGTGAAATAGCCCATAACTCCTAAAAGTAAAGCAAGATCGAAACACAAAGTACACTATTAGAATCGCCTGGTTCGAAATCCCTATATAGGAAACTTGTAGCTCGATATCTTGAATAACGAGGAAAATCCACTGGCTTGAAAAAAAAAGAAGCGGCTCCAAGCACGATAATCTGCATCAACGACATCTTTTTCTTTTCTTTCCGATTTTTTTTTCACAGCTAGCTGGGCACCCGAATATCATAGAAAGCTGTTTAACGGCTCTTTTGAAAGAAAATTGTCACACCAAGTTCCTTTTTTGAAATGAAATTTTTTACAAAAAAAAACTACTTTTTCGTATCAAGCTTGATGAATGACGTCATATTCGTAGGTTGTAATCGCATATGACTTAATAAGTGAATGAAATATTTATACATGCTTATCTTTCGACAAGACAATATAAAAAAAACCGGGTTGCAGCGGTAGCTAGCTACCTAGCAAGAGAAGACAAGGTCCCATACTAAGAAATACAAACTCTTAAAAATAGAGTCAGATCAAAACAAGAAGAAATCTTTTAGAACCGCCTAGTCGGATACCCATATAGGAAACTTACCGTCCCTTGGCTTGAACAAAACAAAAAATCTATTGGCTTGTAAAAACAAGAAATGTTGCTGAAACCATGATTGTTTAAGGTGTAATTGAATGGAGCTTCCAGAATTTCATCTCTATGCTCCATCGGAAACACAAAACCACGATAATCTGCATCGAAGGCATCTTTTCTTCATTTTTTCCCTCCGGAGCTAGTGGGAACTGGAACATCATAGAGCTGTTTAATGGCTTGTTTTTAACAAAATTGCTAAATACAGTGGTTTTGCAATTAAAAAAAAATAGTTTTTAAAATAAAATCATTTTCACGCAAAATGCATTTTTGTACAACACTGGAGTAACAAATATTATAAACATCATCTTGCATACAAAGATCAAAGTAGGATTTTTAACCTTATGATCAGCATGTAGATATATTTATATAGAAGGCAGTAACTATAATAATCCCTGAAATTTTTAATAAAATTTATTTTATTTCATCTCTCAGTTCAAAGTTATAATTGTCTCCTGGAACAAAACTTTTTATTGGCTTAACTCCTAAGGTGAGTAACTATATCCCGTTGTGCTATCTAAATATATAGAAAAATTATTCTTTAAAATAAATTTTATTTTAGTTTAAAGTTCAGATAAACTTTGAGCTAGCCATTTCTTATAAAATGGTCAAAAGTAAAAAGGGTCTCCATTCTATAATTGGAGGGATGTGATTAAATACAAAAACGCTAAGTCCTGACTTATAAAAATCAGCTGAGTAAACTGCATGTTACAGACTGGCTCAATTCAAAAAACAAAATCAGTCTTGACTCGATGGATAATCTCCATCTTTGGCGGATACCTGATTCCAGAAGAACTTAAGAGATTTTACGGTGCCTTTGGGTATTATATCAAGTTCTTGTTTTGGTTTAGAAGCAAGTTTCAAAAAATATTCGGCTAAGTTTTCAAGTTCGAGAGTAACCATTTGGAATGTTGGTCGTTCTTCCAATTCGGTACTTGTACATTTTTGAGCCAATTCAAAAAGTTTTTTAGCCTCTATGTGTTGTGGTAACTTAGTACGGATAAGTTCTGTATTAATTCTGCCCAGATCATTTACAGGTATTTGAAGATCACTAATTTTCTTTCGACAAATCAGCTCGGATAAAAGTATGCCGAAGGAATATACATCACAGCGCTTATCCACTATGGGCTTATCAACAGCTTTTGGGCATTTGTAAGGAGAAGACGTCTTGGTAGAGCTATGTACATCAACATATGCCATTCCATAGTCTTTAATGCGTGCTGTACCATCTCGAAGTAGGATCACAGAATCAGTGGTCAGGTTCATATGAGCGACATTCTTAGAATGCAGATAAACCATTCCAAATGCAACGTCTTTTGCGATTGACACTATCTCGTTGTAATTGAGGGAACTAACACCTTTCAATTTACTTGATAGTTTAAAAGCGCCAGAAGCATTAAAAACTATATTTTTGTTCAGTTGCGATTCTTCCAACTTCATATTAGAGACACCCACAAACTTTACTAAATTTCTATGATCAAGCTCTTTAAGTACATCAACTGCTTCTTCAAAAGCGTCTCGAACCTTCATGCTTTTAGAAACAACACTTTGTATCCTGAAATTTTTGTGTTTCGACGTCGCTTCATAGGTACAGTACAATTCGTTACTAACCAACAGTTTCACTTTTAAAATACGGTCTGCATTAAAGAGGAATTTATACTTGTGAATTTTTTCAAGCACTTGTGGAAAAGATGGTCGACGTTCAGGTTCAATTGAAACACACTGATTTGCAATATTATACAAAAAGGCAGTCTCATCCTTCTCATCATTTACATTAACCGACCCATCTTTGAAATACGGAACATCTAAATTCTCTAAGGGCTTGCAGGCAATGATTTCATACAGGAACATTCCAAAAGAATAAATATCAGATGCAAAGTCGTATGTTCCACGTGCTACTTCAGGTGGACTATGACGTAATACTTCAATATCCTTGAAATTTTCTTTATTATCATCAAAAATAGAGGAGGAAAGTCTGAAGTCTACAACAAGGGCAGTACCATTATCTCTATAAAGGACGTTCTCAGCAGTTAAATTTCGATGGACAATGTGTTTAGAATGCACATAATTCATACCCTCAGCAATATCTTTAGCGATAAGGATTCGATCCATGAAATGCAAAGGCCTTTCGATAAATCTTTTAGCTAAACTTTCTCCAGGAATATATTCCAGTACCATTAACTCACGATTTGTAGATGACATATCTTCAATTGAGGTAACACCAAGAAATTTTATCACATTCTTGTGTTTAAGATCTTTTACTACTTTCAGCTCCCTGTAAAAGTCATCTGAGTCATAGTTGTAATAATCCTTTAAAAGGACAGTTTTAGAATCACAATATTTGGCCATAAACGTTTTAGAATGTTTCCCTAGGCTTATTTCTTTTAATTCGCTGAAGTTCTTCTTATCCAGGTAAATTTCACAAATATGATTTAATTTCGAAGCTATTTTTTTAAAACTTGGTCTTTTTTGGGGTTCAGCAATCACACATTCTTTTGCTAATTCAAAGAGCAAGCGACTTCCCTCGTTTTTCGGGAAAGTCGAATCAATATGCTCAATGTCTATAGTTCCCCTGTCATCATAGCTACACCTTAAAGCCTCTAGACGCTTTTGAAAGGCCAATTCAACTAGGAGCATCCCAAAAGAATAAACATCGGAACTTTCGTCATATTCGTCTCCAGATGTAGTTTCTGGAGCAGATCGGGGGAAGCCATCCAGCTTACCATAGCTATCTTTCTTATTTTGAGATAAACGAGCAACTAAACGAAAATCTGATACTAATGCAGTGCCATCTTTTCTAAGGAGAATGTTATCAATAACCAGTGCCCTATGAATAAGATTTTGAGAGTGTAAATATTCAACCCCAAGCGCTATATCTCTTGCTATTAATAGTTTTTGCATTGGTGTCATTGGCATTTTCTCCTCTTCGCTAATTCGGTCCTTAAGAGTTCCACCTTCAGCCAACTCCATGACGATTTGCACGTATTCGGTCGAATTAATTAACTGCACTGACGTGACACCTATGAAATTCACAATATTCTTGTGATTGAGTTGTCCCATTACCTGAGCCTCGCGATAAAACGACTTTTCATCAAAGCCACAGAAGTCCTTTAAAATAACCCGTCGGTTATCCTTATAACAAGCTGAGTAAACGTTGCAATGAGCACCATGGCTCAAAAGTGTCAAATTGCTAAAATACTTTGGATCCATATAGCTTGGATGTTTTTCAAATTCAGCGCGATACATACTTATATAATAAAACTTTTAATCTAATTGTAATGTTATAATTCGTATTAAGTAGTCTCCTACCTAACTATATAGTTGACAGAAAATAAAACTTTCCGGCAAATTGAATTATGTCCTTGATAATGAAGCTATTGACTGAAAACCAACCAAAATATTTGTGCTATTACTAAAATATGATATTTGTCTTTCAACACCTTCCTATTTTTCTTAGTGGAAAAAGGGAAAAAAACACTAAATTTATGCAATAGAGTTAGGCTCAGTAAATGTAGACTCACAAAAAAACAAAAGGGACACTTAGAAACGGTATGACAGAAAAAGTCCCGTAGTGCTGAAAAAAAGACTTTGAGGTTGCACAGTTTGTAGATCATAGCGTTAATGAATTCCAATACCATCAAAAAAAGTTTAAAGGGAAAACATAACTTAGAAATGTAGGATGGTAGAGAGCGTGTTCTCTTTTTCAACAAAAGTTAGATATGAAAGCAAAAATGAATATGATTGTGTTACGGAACTTTTTTCTATCATGCCGTTTCTAAGTGTCCCTTTTATTTATTTTTTTTTGTGAGTCTAAATTTATTGAGTCTAACTCAATTGCATAAATTTAGTGAGAGTTTTCTCTTTTTCCACTAGTACAATAGATCTATTGAAACACACATATTATATTTTAGTAATGGCAAAGTTTCACTATCAGGGACATAACTAAATTTGCCAGAAAATCATAATTTCTGTCTGAATAGCGCTGAATTTGAAAAACATCCAAGCTATGTCGATTAAAAATAATAACAATAATGACAATTTATTGTTACCCTCTGCATACAACACAAACGCACTAAAGAGGAGTATAAAAAAATGAAAAGAAAAACAAAAAAGGCACAAAAAAACGAAACGAATACGCACAATTTTTGACAACTTCAGACACTTTTTTTATAAAAATAAAATACCCTCCAATCAGCTACCAAAAGGTTCTCTTCTCCTTATGAGATTTGAATCAGTATACGTGCTGAATCAGTATTGAAGGTAAAGAATTTGTCAATGAAAAGATGAACATCCAGGTCGGAGAGTTTGATGGCTTTGTGGACCAGCTCAGACGCCATTGTGGAATTTCTCGAAGAGCTAAAAGAACAAAATGAGAAAAAAACCAAAGTTCTGCACCACCTTATAACCTGCTTTGACTTTATTCTGACGCTTATGTTCATGCGCCAGGTCATGTTCAGAACGAAGGTTCTTGAGGAAAAGTTGTAGGCTGACCTCAATCTGATAACTACCAGCGTAAAACTCAGGATGGACACGCGATATCTTAGATTCCCACTTCAAAGACCCGGATCAAATGGGGAGGCAAATTGAGGCAGCAAAAGCAGTAGCGGAAAAATTTGGTTCAACAGCCAATTACGAGTTCCAACTTAAAAGCCGTCCTACACGTTCGCCTGCTCGTTATTAGCGGCAATTGCTAATTCTGGAGCCAACCCGCTAGATGACTGGAAATCATTCTATGCTAAGGAGCTCTGCGGTGTCCTTAGAGCCTTAGTGAACGGCTTGGATGATGCAATCTGCGACAACCAACTGTGGCCACAGCAGATAGAAGTTTTAGCAAACTGAAAATGGTCATGACACGTTTACGCAAAACGATGGACGATGACCGTTTGGATCACCTTGTCATGATGCAATGTGAGACTGACGTTACGGACGAGCTGAAACTCGACGAAATACTGAAAGTCTGGCTGTCATCCAAAACAAGACGTTTGACTTTTTAACTGAAGGTATATAGTTGTATTGTCTTCTTTGTTTGTTTGATTTGTGCACTTTAATTTAAATTTGCCAATTTTTCACTTCTGAGATTTTTTTGTATCTAAATCATGTTATCATTTATCTCCTAATATATTGCTCACTTCTTCACTAGGTCCCCATGTTGTTTTTCACACACTTCTTAGGGGAAAAAGAACTAAGCAGCTATTTTTCCTTATATTACATCATTCTTTAGGCTGAATTGAGATCCCATGTTTTATATTAGATACTAGCTGTTGGGGTGGCGCTTCGCGCCCCTCCCCAAGCCCCCCCGCGTGCGTAAGTCGTTACGCGCCATATTAGTTATGCACCATTGTAGTTGTGTCCCTGTGTCCCACCTGTGAATATAGATATATATATATATATACATATATTTTTAACTACGTAAAACTTGCGAATATACAACATTCTTGGCTGTCCCATTGTCTGTGTATATAAATAGATTGTCAGGTTTACCGACTCTTGAACATGAAACATATAATTGTCTATGGGAAAAATAATCTGTATTCAGATCTATACCTCATTATTCTAATGATTGCCCTTGAGCTTTGTTGATGGTGATTGCTAATCGAACATTCCCTGTGTCCCCGTCGTCATTTATATATCCCCCTGTGCCCCCCGGCGTCCCCGTTGTTGTTGTTTCCCGATGTCCCAGTCTGTAATTTATCTTTGAGTGTCCCGGTCGTCATTTATATTCCCTGTGTCCTGGTGTCCCGGTCGTCATTTATATTCCCTGTGTCCTGGTGTCCCGGTCGTCATTTTTGTCCCGGTCGTCATTTGTGTTCCGGTGTCCCGGTCTGTAATTTCTCTTTGAGTGTCCTGGTCGTCATTTATATCCCCTGTGTCCCGGTCGTCATTTGTGTCCCGGTGCTTTGTTGATGGTGATTGCTAATCGAACATTCCTTGTGTCCCGGTCGCTTTCTCTTTGAGTGTTCCGGTCGTCATTTATATTCCCTATGTTCCGGTCGTCATTTGCGTCCCGATGTCCCGGTCTGTAATTTCGTTAGTCGACAAACATGACGTCAGTCGACACACAAACATGACGTCACTCGACACGCAGAAACACAGACTTATTTTTATATATATATATTTATTATATATATTTATTTTATTTATATGTATATATATATATATATATATATATATATATATATATATATATATATATATATATATATATATATATATATATATATATATATATATATATATATTATATATTATATATATATATATATATATATATATATATATATATTATATGTATATATATAATATATATATTTATTTTTATATATATATATATACTAGCTGTTGGGGTGGCGCTTCGCGCCACCCCAACACCTAGTTGGTGGGGGCGCTTCGCGCCCCCCCCCAAGCCCCCCCGCGCGCGTAAGTCGTTACGCGCCATAATAGTTACGCGCCATTGTAGTTGTGTCCCTATGTCCCACCTGTGAATATAGATAGATATATATATATATATATATATATATATATATATATATATATATATATATATATATATATATATATATATATATATATATGGTTTTAACTACGTAAAACTTGCGAATATACAACATTCTTTGCTGTCCCATTGTCTTTGCATATAAATAGATTGTCAGGTTTACCGACTCTTGAACATGCAACATATAATGGTCCATGGGAAAACAATCTGTATTCAGATCTATACCTCATGATTCTAATGATTGCCCTTGAGCTTTGTTGATGGTGATTGCTAATCGACCATTCCCTGTCCCGGTGTCCCGGTCGTCATTTACATCCCCCTGTTTCCCTTTTTTTTTCTTTTTTAGCTTATTTAGATTTTTAGATTTTTTAGTTTTTTTATTAGTTTTTAGTTTTTTTTTCTTTTTAGTTTTTTTGTCCCGGTCGTCATTTATATCCCCCTGTTTCCCCCGGTGTCCCCGTTGTAGTTGTGTCCCTGTGTCCCGGTCGTCATTTATATTCCCTGTGTCCCGGTCGTCATTTGTATCCCGGTGTACCGGTCTGTATATACATTCCTTTTTTAGTTTTGTTTTTCTCCTTTATTTTTTTCCTTTTTTTTTCTTTTTTAGTTTATTTAGATTTTTAGATTTTTTAGTTTTTTTATTAGTTTTTAGTTTTTTTTTCTTTTTAGTTTTTTTGTAGTTTTTAACTTCTTTTTAGTTTTGTTAATTTTTTTTTTTACTTATGTCCTGGTCGTCATTCATACTCCCTGTGTCCCGGTGCTTCCCGGTGCTTTGTTGATTGCTAATCGAACATTCCTTTTGTCCTGGTCGCTTTCTCTTTGAGTTTCGTCATTTATTTTTTTCTTTTTTAGTTCTTTTAGTTTTTACCTTTTTTAGTTTTTTTTAGTTTTTTAGATGAAAATTTTTTTTAGTTTTTTCCTTTTTTTCTTTTTAGTTTTTTATTGGTTTTTACCTTTATTTTAGCTTATTTTTCAGTTTTTTCCTTTTTTTTAGTTTTTTTTTATTTTTTATTTTTTTTAGTTTTTTACCTTTTTTTAGTTTTTTTAGTTTTTTTAGTTTTTTAGCTTTTTTACTTTTTTTATTAGTTTTTAGTTTTTTTTTGTAGTTTTTGCCTTTTTTTAGTTTTTTCAGTTTTTTTTTTTAGTTTTTTAGTTTTTTTTGTAGTTTTTGCCTTTTTTTAGTTTTTTTAGTTTTTTAGCTTTTTTATTTTTTTTATTAGTTTTTAGTTTTTTTTGTAGTTTTTGCCTTTTTTAGTTTTTTCAGTTTTGACGTCACCTGATCCAGTTTTTTCAGGTGACGTCACCTGACACATCCATCCACACATCCATCCACACATCCACAGACAGACAACTTATTTTTATATAGATAGATATAAGATATATATATATATATATATATATATATATATATATATATATATATATATATATATATATAACTACGTAAAACTTGCAAATATACAACATTCTTTGCTGTCCTATTGTCTATCGATATAAATAGATTGTCAGGTTTACCAACTCTTGACAAACAACATAATAATTGTCCATGGGAAAACAATCCGTATTCATATCTATACCGCATTTTTCTAACGATTGCCCTTGAGCTTTGTTGATGGTGATTGCTAATCGAACATTCCCTGTGTCCCTGTCGTCATTTATACATCCCCCTGTGCCTTATGTATCTCCCGGTCGTCATTTGTGTCCCGGTATCCCAGTCTGTAATTTCTCTTTGAGTGTCCTGGTCGTCATTTATATAGATATACTAGCTGTTGGGGTGGCGCCTCGCGCCACCCCAACACCTAGTTGGTGGGGCGCACCCCCCCGCGCGCGTAAGTCGTTACGCGCCATATTAGTTACGCGCCATTGTAGTTGTGTCCCTGTGTCCCACCTGTGAATATATATATATATATATATATATATATATATATATATATATATATATATATATATATATATATATATATATATATATATATATATATATATATCTATATATATATATATATATATATCTATATATATAAAAATAAGTTGTCTGTGTGTGGATCTGTGGATGGATCAGGTGACGTCATGTTTGTTCGCATATGACGTCTGAATTATTTCACACTAATACAAAAGAAGAAAAAAACTAAAAAAGGTAAAAACTACAAAAAAAACTAAAAAGAAAAAAAACTAAAAAAGCTAAAAAACTAAAAAAAAACTGAAAAAAGGTAAACATCTAATAACTAAAAAAAAACTGAAAAAAATAAAAAAAGGCAAAAACTACAAAAAAAATAAAAACTAATAAAAAAACTAAAAAAGCTAAAAAACTAAAAAAACTAAAAAAAAACTAAAAAAAGGTAAAAAACTAAAAAAAACTAAAAACTAAAAAAGAAAAAAACTAAAAAAAAAGGAAAAAACTGAAAAATAAAAGAGAAAAAGAAAACTAAAAAAATATGAATAAATATATATAAAAATAAGTTGTTTGTGGGTTATGTCTGTCTGTCTGTCTGTCGAGTGACGTCGTGTTTGTCCGCATATGACGTCTGAATTATTTCACACTAATACAAAAGAAGAAAAAAAACTAAAAAAGGTAAAAACTACAAAAAAAACTAAAAAGAAAAATAACTAAAAAAGCTAAAAAACTAAAAAAAACTAAAAAAGGTAAAAAACTAAAAACTAAAAAAACTGAAAAAACTAAAAAAAGGCAAAAACTAAAAAAAAACTAAAAACTAATAAAAAAACTAAAAAAGCTAAAAAACTAAAAAAACTAAAAAAACTAAAAAAAGGTAAAAAACAAAAAAAACTAAAAACTAAAAAAGAAAAAACTAAAAAAAAGGAAAAAACTGAAAAATAAGAGAAAAAGAAAACTAAAAAAATATTAATAAATATAAAAAATATAAATATAAATATAATATAAATTAGCAATCAACAAAGCACCGAGACACAAATGACGACCGGGACACAGGGAGTATAAATGACGACCAGGACATAAGTAAAAAAAAAACTAAAAAAACTAAAAAAATGGTAAAAACTACAAAAAAACTAAAAACTAATAAAAAAACTAAAAAATCTAAAAATATAAATAAACTAAAAAAGAAAAAAAGAAAAAAGGAAAAAAATAAAGGAGAAAAACAAAATTAAAAAACGAATGTATATACAGACCGGGACACCGGGATACAAATGACGACCGGGACACAGGGAATATAAATGACGACCGGGACACAGGGACACAACTACAATGGGGACGCCGGGGGGCACAGGGGGATATACATGACGACCGGGACACCGGGACACAAGGAATATAAATGACGCCCGGGACACTCAAAGAGAAATCACAGACTGGAACACCGGGACACAAATGACGACCGGGACACAGGGAATATAAATGACGACCGGGACACAGGGACATAACTACAAAGGGGACGCCGGGGTGCACAGGGGGATATATAAATGACGATGGCGACTCAGGGAATGGTCGATTAGCAATCACCATCAACAAAGCTCAAGGGCAATCATTAGAATCATGAGGTATAGATCTGAATACGGATTGTTTTCCCATTTACCATTATATGTTGCATGTTCAAGAGTCGGTAAACCTGACAATCTATTTATATGCACAGACAATGGGACAGCAAAGAATGTTGTATATTCGCAAGTTTTACGTAGTTAAACACTGTAGTTAAAGTTTTACGTAGTTAAATATATATATATATATATATATATATATATATATATATATATATATATATATATATCTATATTCACAGGTGGGACATAGGGACACAACTACAATGGCGCGTAACTAATATGGCGCGTAACGACTTACGCGCGCGGGGGGGCTTGGGGGGGGGGCGCGAAGCGCCCCCACCAACTAGGTGTTGGGGTGGCGCGAAGCGCCACCCCAACAGCTAGTATATATATATATATATATATATATATATATAAATATATATATATATATATATATATATATATATATATATATATATATATATATATATATATATATATCTTCTATATATATAAAAATAAGTTGTCTGTCTGTCTGTGGATCAGGTGACGTCATGTTTCTGTGTCGGCTGACGTCATGAAATTAGTTGTCAGGTGACGTCATGTTTCTGTGTCGGCTGACGTCTTGAAATTAGTTGTCGTCATTTTTGCTTTGACGGTGACGTCATTCAAGATATTTAAGACATATGTTCACGTAGAAATCTATTAATGTTTAAGTTTACAATGACTGATGAACTTACCATGGCAAAAGCCGATGAAGATGCTCAAAGAGTCTATGCCAAAAAACTTACTGCTGATAGAGAAAGTCAGAAAAGAAAGCGTGCCGAGGAACTACCAGAGCAACGCGAAAGCAGACTTGCTGCTAAAAGAGAAAGTGAAAAAAGAAGGCGTGCCGAGGAATCAAAAGAACAGCAGGGAAACAGGCTTGAGGCTGATGGAGAAAGAAAGAACAGGAAGCGTGCCGAGGAATCAAAAGAACAGTAAGGAAACAGGCTTGAGGCTGATAGAGAAAGAAAGAACAGAAAGCGTGCCGAGGAACTACCAGAGCAACGCGGAAGCAGGCTTGCTGCTGATAGAGAAAGTAAGAAAAGAAAGCGTGCCGAGGAATCAGAGCAACCTGAAAGTTATCGCCTGGCATTCAGGTACAACCCAGTCGATGATTATAGCTTGAGTAGATGTGTTCAAATCGGGACAATGTCTAAAATTTGTCCCTATTGCAAGGCCTTGAAATTCAATGGTGAAACAATGGGAATGTGTTGCGCCTCAGGAAAAGTTAAACTTCCTCTATTGGCTGCACCACCACAGCCATTGAAGACTTTCCTTACAGGAACTACGTCAGAATCTAAGCGTTTTTTGTCAAAAATCAGAAAATACAACTCATGTTTCCAAATGACGTCGTTTGGAGCCCAAATCGAAAATCCAGATCAATTTATGTCTACTTTCAAAGTAAAAGGGCAAATTTATCATAAAGCAGGGTCCCTTCTACCATTCTCAGGCGAGAATCATAAATTTTTACAATTGTACTTCATCAGTGATAGAAATTCTGAATTGAATGCACGTTGCGAAATTTCTCCCAACGTTGAAAGGACAATCGTTTCCCAATTGCAACATCTTTTCCACGAAAATAATAATTTAGTGCGTCTGTTCAAAACAGCCATCGATTTGATGCCTACTGATACGCATAAAATTGTTATTTCCGCTGACAAAATGCCTCCTGGCCAACATGTGCGTAGATACAATGCTCCAACTATCGACGAAGTGGCAATCGCTATGGTCCGTGATCAGTTTTTACCTCGAGATATTATTCTTCATAAGCGAAACGCTCAGTTGTTAAGAATTGCTGAAACTCATCGATGCTACGATGCCCTACAATATCCTATCATTTTTTGGGATGGAGCCGACGGCTATCACTTTAATATTAAATTGATGAATCCAGCCACTAACAAAGAAATGAATAAGAAATGCAGTGCAATGCATTATTATTCCTATAGACTAATGATTCGGCAGGATGAAGAAAATTATATTTTAAAATGCCGTGAATTGTTTCACCAATTCGTCGTGGATATGTATGCTAAAATTGAATCAGAACGTTTGCTATATATCCGCCTGAATCAGACCAAGCTCCGCTCTGAACAATACATTCATTTGCGAGATGCAGTTATAAATGACGGTAATACCACAAACGTTGGAAGATTAACAATTTTACCTTCGTCATATGCTGGCAGTCCCCGTCATATGCATGAATATGCTCAAGATGCTTTTGCGTATGTTCGTCTCTATGGTCGTCCAGATTTATTTATTACATTTACATGTAATCAATCTTGGGACGAGATACTGCAGCTTTTACTTCAAGGACAATCGGCGGTTCATAGGCATGACATTACGGCACGTGTCTTCCGGCAAAAGTTGAAATCACTGATAAACTACATTGTAAAACATGAAGTGTTTGGGTCAGTGCGATGCTGGATGTACTCAGTGGAATGGCAAAAACGAGGTTTGCCACACGCACATATACTAATCTGGCTACATAAAAAAATTACTTCGAACAAAATTGATGATGTGATTTCCGCTGAAATACCTGATAAAAATGTCGATAAGGGGTTACATGATATTATTGTAAAAAATATGATACACTACAATGGCGCGTAACTAATATGGCGCGTACCGACTTAC